>NC_028648.1:56635275-56724815 GCF_001406875.1 Solanum pennellii | reverse complement strand
TTATTATAACATTATTAGAACATGATAAATAATTATAATTAACAAGAGATTTTCAGGAATAAAGTAAAAGTGATTTTATTGTATGACCATTAAATCACCATTATTTAAATTATAGGACCCATAGAATATGATTCTTGATTAGGTGAAATCTACTTATCTAAGTAAAGGTAATTTGAAGAAAAAACAATTAATATTTTTAAATTATGTAAAAAAAAAATTATTTTGAAATAAAATCTACAAGCTAAAAATATCATATAATATGAATAGAAGGCAAATAGTACTACTTCTAGATTAACATTACAAAAAGAATTTTATTTATTCTCTAGCATGTTAAACAAAAAATATATATAATTCATGTGAACAAAAAATTCATGCAACCTGCTAGCATCAAGATTTATACCTATTAAGGCTTAACAATATTTCATCTGTCTCAATATATATGACATCTTGTATGTTTTGAGAGTCAAAAAGTTTAAGTTTGACCGAAAATTTGCGTATGGGATCTTCATTTTTTTGAAATGAAATTTATATATTTGTAAACTACGTAAAAAATACTATGAGTCACAATAATTTATAATTCAAAATGTTTAAAGGATTTATGAAAAACTTACAGTCGAAAATAGACTTGTTTGACTCTTGAAATCCGAAAAGTGACATATAAAATGGAACAGAATGGAACGGAAAGAAATGAGCATCAAGAATGTCATGTGTATATGAGGTAGTTTCTTAGGGGATGTTTGGTTACTGGTTAGAGTTATGCAGGTATTAGCTATGCAGGGTTTAGTTATGCAGGGTTTAGTTATGCAGATATTAGTTATGGAGGGTTTAGATATTACAATACATGAATTATTAAGTATGGAATATTAAACTTTCTGTAAATTATTAATATATATTAATTACAAAATAATAATACATACTAATAAAATGTGCAATATATTGAATAATATATAATACTAATACTTGATTAGCATATGTACCGTTAAAGATTATACAATCAATTTCTAATATTAAAAAAGTATTTATATTTGCATAAATCAATCAAGATGGTAAGTATATAAAAAGAATTGAAAATAATCTATATATAATAAGAAATAAAAACAACACATTTCGATAGGAAACAATAAAGTTTCCTATTAAAATAAATTTAAAGAAATAAAAATGGTCTAAAAATAATAATAAAAAAAACAGACTTATATACAGGAAAACAATAAAGTTTCCAATTAAAAATAATTAAATAAATTAATAGGGTAAATATGTAATTTATCACTTTAATACATGTATAACTAATACCCACATAAGTTATTCCACCTTCTACCCTGCATAACTTTATACATAGATTTCCTCATAAGGTATGTTGGCATTCATTATGCAAAACTATAAAAATGAAACCAAACATGGTATAAGTTATATTGACTTTTTTACCTAAACAAAAATTCCTACCAAATATTGTATAACTTAATACATTATTTTATACATGAATAAGAGGCAAGTTATACCGTAACCAAACGGCCCCTTAATTGTTTCACAATGTCTAAACTTATATATCTTTATAGTAATCATGTCTTTATCTTTCAGGTAGTTTGTAGTGTTTTGAATCATGTTAGAGCTATTCTAGAAGCGTTGTATTCATGTCTGATGTTACTAAATTTTGAAATTGTAGTTTATATTTTTTTTGCATTTTTAACTTTTAAAAGTTTAACACCAAGACTTTACTTTTGATAGTTCTTTACTTATACAACAAGCTAAAAAAATGTGGCCCAAACCTTACATTATAAAGAAAAAAGTACTTAAAAATCAAACATGTGATATATATTAGCTACATACAACTATAGTATAAATTAGTGATTATTCATCGCTATAGTAAGGGTGTTATACAAATGATAACGATCAATGATATTAATAAAAATGATAACACTAACACACATGGTAACACATAAATACAATATGCAAGACAATCTATATATGAATACAAATATAATTTGTTACGAATTACAACAATGATATAAATTGCATTTGATTGTATTCGTTAATGTACTTAATACAATAAATTTGCATCAACGATAATGAATACAATAGTCTGGACTCAATTATATTCATTGATACTAATTAATTGTATTCGTGATACAATAATGATCATATATACAATTATCTTTCTTATATATATATATATATACACATATCAATTGTATTTCTCTCTCCTCTTTCTCCCAGATCTTGCTCACCTCTCTCTCTCTCTCCCCCCTCTCGATTTCGTTTGCCTCTCTACTCTTTTTGGTAGCTAGTTTTTTTTTATACAAATCAATTATATTTGTGATACAATTATCGATCAGATATACAAATCAACAATATTTCTCTCACCTCTCTCTTCCTTCTCCAAGATCTCGATCGTTCCTCTCTCCTCTCTCACAATCTCATTTGTCTTTGATCACTGCTCCTTCTAACAACTAACTACAATTCGTAATTAAATAAACATTAGCTAAGAAGCCTGAATATGTTTCTAGTGTTAACTATTTTAAAATTATAAAAATAACACCCTATACACATTTAAGGCTATATATATCGAGTTATAAACATACTTTTTAAAAATAAATCACTTATAGCAGATTATTATCGAATTATAGCATATCAATTAAAAATATATTTTATTAAAAATAAACTAAAAGTAATTATTTAAATACTAATTAATATGTTTAAATATTTATTTTTATTTTTACAGTTACCTTTTTTAAAACAAACTCTTTAAATTTTTAAACAGATTATAAGTATTAATAGTTTACATTTACCTTTTTAAAATAAATAATAAATTAATATTAATAGTACAGTTACCTTTTTGAAATCAAAAACTAAAATTGAGAGATTTGATTTTAATCAACTTCCTACTTTACCGTTGTCCAATAATAACCCATCACCATCACATCCTATACACGATCACTATTCATCTTCCCTAACACGCCTCAATCATCACTCATCACACCTCACAGATCACTTTCTTCCCCAAACCCACAACTCAAAGATCCACAATTACTCTTCCACAACAAAATTCGTATATACTTTTCTATTAAGTTCGTATATAATGTCGAAGAAAATTAGTGGAACACCCCGTAAAAGTCGAAAATTGATTGAGGAGTCATCATCTGATGATTTTCATGTTCCTTCGTTTAATATTTTGACTCAAACTCAACCGCCAAAATTCACTGGAAAAGAGACGGGTAGTTTTGTTAAATCGAAGCTTCAAAAAAACAAAAAACAAAAGAGGCAAAGGAAAGAGGTTCTCCAAAGAAAGGGAAGAAGAGGAAGGGAAAAACTATTCGAACATCTTCAGAATCTGATCTGACTTTGTTGATGAAATAAAAAAAAATAAAAAATCAATAGATGTTGAACTTGGTCGATCAACAAGAACATCATCAAAAAAGGAGTTAGGATACAAAGTACAAAGAAAACCAAAAAAATTGTTAAGGTCAGTAAAACGATTAATTTAAAATTTGATTAAAATGTTATATGTAGGTGAGTTTAATTTTTGATTTTGTTTGACAATTATATATTGCATGAAATTTGTATGAGTTATGTATGAATTGATTTTTTAGTATTGTATATGAGTTTAATTTTTTATTTTGTTTGACAATTGTATTTTGTATGAAATTTATATGAGTTATGTATGAATTATGTATGAATTGATTTTTTTGTTTTGTATGCAAACACTTTATGAGTATCATAGTCACATTGTAGAATTTTTATAATTATAATATGTATTACCATTGTATAATTTATGTATGATTTTGATGTATAATTTATGTATTAGTCCTGTATGAGTATTATTTTGTAGTTTGAAAGATACATATTAGTTTTTTAACAATGTAATATGTATTAATATTGTATGAATTCTGGTGGATTGATTTATTAGTTTGTATAACTTGTGTATAAATGTTGTATTAATTGATATATACATTGATGTATTACTGTAGTATGAATTGATTTAGTTGTCCATTTATATGGCAGCGTTTGAATGATGTTTGAGTTGATATATAAATTGATGTATTACTGTTGTATAATTTGTGTATGAAAGTAACTTAGAATTTCATTCATGCTTTCTGTATTGATTGATTTGTTTGTCCATTCATATGGCAGTGTATAAATGATGTTTCTATGAAATTATATTTTTTGTTAAATGTATTAATTTAGTATTACCAATTTTATAGGAGAAGAAGGTGCACACACACCGGTCTTCATGTACCAACATGAACGTGTTCGCTGATCTGTTGACCTTCCTCGGTCAAAATAGGTTCCAACAATTTCTGCAAGAAACACCATTTGGATATGTTTATGAATTACATAACATAAAAATTCAATGTCAATTGTTGCGTCATATTTTTCTTCTTGAATCTGAAAATGGCAGAAATGACATGTTTTTTATCAACGTAAATGGTACAGAGTTACACTTTGGATTAAAAGAATTTATCGCTATAATCGGCCTCAAATCCGAACCACTATCTGATTTTATTTTGGATTCGTCTATTTCAAATAGACTTATCCAAGAATATTTCGAGGACATGAACAAAGTCCCGAAGTCAGATTTCTACCATAAGTTTAAACTGAAAACTTTTGGGAGGATGACGACCTTTTAAAAATCAGAATTCTGTACTTCATTTCGTCTTTTCTAACTGCTTCAGAACCATAAAAAACAACCATTCTCAAATTATATTTTGATTTAGTTGAGTCTGACCAATATGTCAATTTTTCATGGGGGAATGAGTGTTTTAAACTAACACTCAAAGCGTGCAGTCGTAAGTTGAAAAAGATGCTTCATCATTCAAGTTCAGCCAGTTTCATATAGCTTTGCAGGTATAATTTTATGAGTGTTTCATCCATTTGACAACACAGTTGCTATCCATGCTTCAGATCGTGCACCACGTATCCTGAAATGGAAGACAACAAATGACATTATATTTTTTGATGATTTGAAGAAAACGATATTCAGAACACAGTGCAATCAGGTAAGTTTTTAGTGAATGTTATTAAAATAATTATAAATTATTACGCATTTTCATATTTTTCTTTTTTGCAGCAAAAATTCAGAAATATGTTTTTTACTCAAGAAGAGTTAAATTTGATGGATGAAACCTTTTTAAATCAATCTACAAGTCACCCTGA
This sequence comes from Solanum pennellii, assembly GCF_001406875.1. NCBI lineage: Eukaryota > Viridiplantae > Streptophyta > Magnoliopsida > Solanales > Solanaceae > Solanum > Solanum pennellii. Next base: position 56,719,667 of record NC_028648.1, on the reverse strand, counting down.
TTCTGAAGAGCAAGGATCCTCGGAAAAGCATGACGTTGATTTTGAACAAAAATATGTAGAGCTGAAGGCATAAATAAAAATGTAACAATAAAATAGTTTTAAGATATTACATTATACATATCAAACTTCTTTGTTTAATGAACAAGTTAAGGCGGAGTTGAAAGCGCTCAAAGTTAATGTCAGTTTCAATCACATTTAAATTAACTAAGATCATTATTGTATGTTTTATTTTATTCTTTTAATAAATTTTTTTCATATATTGATAAGGTTGACACGCACATGGCTGAAATCAAAACTTACGTCGATAACTCGACTAAGCTGATAATTGAAGGGATTAGATTGTCAAAAAGTCAACCTAAGAGTAGGCAACAAATTGGAACGGGATCACTGGACCTTTACATATCGGTACCGGACCGGAAAGAGACGCGTTGACCGGTTAGTTGACCGATATCGGAATGAACCAGACTGGAATTATCGGGATGGATACTCGGTTCCGTTCCGTCCCACTATATACCGGGATAACGGACCGGAATGGAACGGGACGGAATAAACGGGATGACACATCTAGTTATTTCAAAAAAATGTTTTTTTGAAATTACAAAAATATGAATATTATTTTTTATTTTTCTAAGTTTAAATTAATAGTTTATAAATTTATAATGTAATTTTTTACTTAAGTTTATTTTAAAGATATTTTTTAAATTCTTTTTTACTTATTAAATTTGCAAGTTAAGTCTAATAAAGTTTTTAAGATTTAAATCTTTTGAAGTTTATACTTTTTAAGTTATTACTTATTATTCATTCATATTTATAATTTATACTAATAACTTGTGTCTTGTAATCTTTTGAAGTTATATAAGTTATTACTTATTAATTATTAATATTATTATATATAAGTTATATTTATAACTTGTGTCTTGTAATCTTTTTAAGTTTATACTTTATAAGTTATCATTTATTATTCATTAATATTTATAATTTATGAGTTATATTTATAACTTGTGTCTTGTAATATAAATAAATTAAATTTTAACTTTTAAAAAACTAATATAAAATAAGGATAAAACAATTACAAAAATTAAAAAAATATCATTTTGATTTATTTAAATTTGTAACAAATTACAATTTCAATTTACAACTATTAATAGAGTACATAGTTTACGCAGCCACCTGCTAGGAAGAATTCTGTTTCAACTAAGTCTAGAATGTAATATTAATAGTTGTATAGTCCCGTAAATTCTCTTACTAACTCAGATATAGATTGATTGTAATCAGCTTCTGGTCTTGGTAAAGCTCGTTGACGATCTTGAAGTTCGATGTCGTCATCACTATCAAATCCAATAGTTGAATCTATGAAAAATTCAAGTTGACTATCTAACTTTGGAAGTTCTTGATTTCTCAGCTCAACATTTATCAATCTCTAAATAACACTGATATCTCCAGGCTGTCTTCTGCTAACGAATATCTGTGGTCTCCAATTTAAAATCTTGCCGCGCTGAAAGTTGCCCTGAAGCTACTGATGATCCTTGAATTGCAAGCACATCCTTCACCATCCTATTAAGTTTTGGAAATTGAGTTCCACGAGCCCTCCACCAGTTCATAGTTGTGGTATATCTTCATCGTTTGTAATATCCTCCGAACCCTGTTCAATATATATTACAAATTCACATTTATTAGAAGAGTCAAGACCAAGTTTATGTTTCATTCGTCCATGAGCACCTATTTGAGGCATAGACGTTTGAGAATTTCCAACATTATCTAAGAAAGAATATTTATCATACATTTCTTTATCAAGTAATTTTATACTATTTTGACATGTAACCAAATCAAGTTCTTCTTCACGTTTAATATCTAAATTTTGATAAATGCATTCAACTAAAACTTTTGCACCATATTTTTTTATATCCGGGCTTGAAAAGAGTTGCGGTTAAATAAATTTGAGGAATAGAAAAAAAGTATTTCTTAAATTTTGTAATCATAAATTCTATAGCAGTGGTAAATAAAGTATTTGTTTTATATTCAGAAAGATAGATGAAATCTTACATATGTGTATTAAAATTTCAGAAATAGCAGGATAATATATTTCAGAAAAAATTTTAGTAGCATCATTAGATGATTTCAAAAATATTCTAAAGTTCATTTACTTCATCCCAATCACTATCATTAAGTTTAAATTCAGGATAATCATTATGATTATTAAATAGCGTAGTAATAGGTTGTCTATATACATAAGCAACTTCAAGTATATCATAAAAGGAATTCGATCTTAATTTTTACATGCTTGGAAACTTTTCTAAACAGAAGTTCAAATGCAATACAAAGCTCTTTAAATTGATTGATTCTACTACTAATATTCATATGAAAAATATAAAAACAAGCATTATCAATTTTATCAGAACTATTTTCAAATAATTTCACTCTGTCACTAACAACCAAGTTTAATATATGCGCAACACATCTTTCATGAAAAACATATTTACTAATAGGACAAAGTCTAGGTTCTAGCATATTAATAGCATTTAAATTAGCAGAAGCATTATCTAAAGTAATACTAATGACTTTATCACAAAGATCGAAAAAATCTAAAATTTCCAACACAGTAGTAGCAATATACATTTCGATTTTTTTCTGTTGACAAATTTTACAACCAATAACTTTTTGTAAATTCCAATTATAATCAATCAAATGCGCAATAACAGTTAAATAATCAAAACAATTTAAGGACTACGACCCATATCAATAGTAATAGGAACTCTACAATCCATTAGTTTAAAATAAGCATGTAAACATTGACAATGTTTTTCTTAAAATTCAAAACTATCTCTTTTTACCATGCTTCTTGATAAACCTTTAAAACTAAGATTCTATGTTTCACGAATATATGCAATAAGACCCGGATATTTTTTAAAACTAAAAGGTAAACCACAAAGAACAACCATTTTAGCAAAATTTTCACGATCACGATCCTTGTTATAGGTTCGATGTGTAAGAGGACCACTTTTTGAGTTCAAAGTATTTAATTCACCTTCAACCATATTTGATCCTCTACCAGATGCTTCAATACTAGAATTTTCACCAACTTCAAGAGAAGACATATATACAAACCACTCTTTACTATGCTTGTTAATCAAATGTTTTTTTAGTCCCCCCGTTGAACCTCCACTCTCACCAGATGTATATTTAAAATGTTGTTTACAAATATTACATATACTAAAAGTTTTTTCTCATTCAAACAAAATTTCCACACATGTGATTTTAAAGAACGTTGTACATTGGTTTTACCTCTAGTTGAAATAATAAGGGGACGAGTAGTTCCAACCAGACGTGGAACTTCAGTACCTGTCCTATTGAGGTCGGGACTAGTCGGTGTATCATCTAAATCTACTTCTTCATCAATTTCTATTTCTTCATTTTCTTGATTAATACCATAATGTCTTTCATAGAGTTCATGGGGAATTATAGGAGTATCCGAATTAAATATTTATAGGACCGGAACAGAAAAAAGTAATTTTATTTAGATGCGTGAATTCATTCCTATTCGTTCTAACAAGAGGAATTTTAGATTTAGAAAAACTAGCACCTTTATTATTTTTTTAACTAAATTTTTTACTGATTCTACTAGATATTTTACTTCCACTTTATTTAGAAGTCTCCATTATATAAAATTATAGATTACAAAATACGTTGTTTAACAAGAACACATAATATAATAAGAACAACTTAAAATTTACAAATAATAAATACAAAAACTAATTATACGATTAGAGAGTGAAACGAAGTTACCAAACATTTATTTAAGAACAAACGATTATAATGAAAATTAAAATATTGATGTCAAAACTTGAAATTGAAGAAGATTCCTCCTCCATAATACACCAAATGACCAAATCACCAAATGATATTAAGAATTTAGAACTTGAATATTGAAAGTCTGAAATTTTGAGAAAGATAATCTGTAATCATTAAAATTTAGAAACTTGGATGAAAATATATATTCTCAAACTTATGTATGTATATATAGTTTGTAGAAATTGTTTGTGAATTGTAAAAATATAGCCGTTTAAATTTGTTGGCCGTTTAAAAAAATGATCGTTGGCCAATGGGGAGCGGGGACATGGGGACAATGGGTAATGACCTATGGCCTATGGGAAAAGGGGATGCGAAATTGGGAATTGGGAGGGACGCATCTTTTGATAAAGCTGCATGGGGCAGGGAAGGGATGCAGGCATGCAAATTTTAATTAAAGTTGTAGGGGAGCGGATAGTATAAATTAAATAAAATATAAATTAAATAATAAATAATAATTAAATATAATTTATATAAAATAAAAAATATAAATTAATTAATAAATATTAATTTAACAAGATCGTAATCGGATCGGATCGGATCAAAATCAGGATAAATCGGTATCGATACATCGGTACCAAACCTCAATTCCGTGTACCGATTCAGAATATCCCATCCCGTTCCGTATGCAACCGAACCTGGACGAACTGGAATGGTACCGGTACGTCTCGTTCCATTGCCCAGTCTTAGGTCAACCAACATCAAATGCACAACAATAGGTATGGATCAATATGTGTTCGGTGTATGAATGTTGTTGGATTATAGTATGTATTAGTATTTGTGTTATTTGTGTTTTGTGTATGAGTCAGTGTATGAATTTTATATGACTAACAGAAAAAATTTCATATATATATATAAATAATGTATAAATGTTGTATTAATTATATATGAAACTGTGTTTTCATACATATATGAATAATGTATAAATGTTGTATGAGAAATGTATGACACTTTGTTTTTACATATATGTATAAATAATGTAAAAATGTTATATTAAAAATGTATGAACTTTGTTTTACCATATGTATGAAATACTGTATAAATGTTATATTAATTATTGTGAAATTGTATACTAATGAAACTGTTTTTAATGTTTTACATTAGTTTACATTTTAGTTTAATTATTGTGAAATTGTATACTAATGAAACTGTTATACTAATATCATAATATATTGACGTTGTCTGTAAACTAATATTAGGATGATGCCACTCAAAATGTTGCACAATCTGATAAAGCTCCAACGGACCAGCCTTCTGTTTCGATAGGTGAATACGTTCACATTTCAAACACCGATGGTACGATATAAACACTATTATGACATGTATTTTCATTTACAATTTTGTTTTGACCTAAAGATTTTTTTTCTTATGTAGATGAAGCTCAAAACTCAACAGGTGGTTTTTCAATGCTGACTTTCCTGATCATCAACTTCAAAACTACCAGCGTTGGATGATTATCCTGATTTTACTATGACACAAATCATTGCACTTAATCCAATTTAAATACTACCACAACTCCAGACGTGCAACCAAGAAATAGGAATTCCAGTAAATACGAGTCTTCTCCTTATATTCGATTGTTGGAAGGCAAAAGCAATTCAAAAAGAGTTCCTATTTTCTTTCCACTCAAATATCCATTTGAAAGTCACAATAATTTTGAATTCCAGTTGATTTAATCGACGAGTTCAACAAATGGGTTATAAAAGATGTTTCAACTAGGCGTGGAAGGTATAAATGTCTATAAAATAATTTATTTTACTTAAATTTCACAATCTCAAATTTTATACAATTCTTTTACAATATTTATAGGAAAACAACATATTCAAAGGTAAAAATACCTTTCAACCTCAAATGGACTTTGGCGTTGTCAAAATCAAAGAAAAGAATTTTTTCCATATAATGAGTCAATCGGACAGATCTTGGGAGGATGGGGTAAGACATACTTTGAAGCAATATTGAATCATTTTTATATTACACATGAATAAATTCTATACTTTAAGTTAGTATTTGTCTGAACTATATGTTAATTGTTGTATGTATTGTTGTATTTTAGTATTGTATGATTTTTGTATGTATTGATGTATTAATAGTCATAGTTTCATTAAAATGTTCTATGTATGTGAGTGTCATTTCTTAGTTGTAAAGCCACAATGTCTATTTTTTATAAATGATAGAATATATGCCTTCACTTATCTGTCAATGGACCAGGTCCCTTGACACACTAACAAGTATCAACAGAAAGTACATGCAGTTTAAACAACACAACGATTTTACGTGGAAACCTCCTTGCTTAAGGGAGTAAAACAACGACCTGTCTCACAGGATTTTCACTCGTTTTCACTAATCTTCACAAGCAAAAGTGAAACCCGATTACAACAAATGTGAGAAGAAGTTTTTAATCTCACGTTCAAGCAATAATCTCTATTGCTTGACAAGTCTAAGTAGAAGTAAATCTACCCACTAAGCTATCCCACCTAGACAACTTAGAATTTCAATACCACCCACTGATTCCTTTATAGATTCAGGAATAGTTTACAATGTAAGACCAAGAGAATATATTCTTAAACAACTATACTAAATGCTCCAGAGATTTCAGTTGTTGTTTGAATAATTCTGCAGTTTTTTTTCGATAGCCTTTGCAAGTGTTCTTGAAAATACTTTATCAAGTTGCAAAAACTAAGTAATAATGTTTAGGAAAGTGACTTTTATATGGACAAGTCACTTTCCTTAAACTCTTTGCCATTGGTTGGAGAGGTCTGACTTTCTGGCGCCGTTGGGAAATGTGCACCTACTTTCTGTACCTTCTCCAGCTGGCAGTCAACCGGCTAGTCACATTGGGAACCTGGTACCTTTACTAGGTTCATGAGTTTGTGTCACGACCCAAAACGAGCCGCGAGTGGCACCCACACTTATCTTACTAGGTGAGCGAACCAACAATCCAAATCCCGACGTTTACCAGTATATAAATTTTGAATAGTAAATAAAATGCGGAAGATCCAAAACTCATTAACGTAATCAATTAAATAAACTTCTAAAGTATAATACTCATTATCCCCAAAATCTGGAAGTCATCACATCAAAAGCGTCTATCCTCAAATTACTAAGTCTACGAGTATTAAGAACTAAATAAGTAAAAAGATGGTCCATGTCCGAACTTCAAGGACATCAAGACGTGAATGAGAGAATCCAGTCCGAGCTAGGAACAATAGCTCACCCTGAAATCTGATGTGCTGAAGACTGGCTAGAGTTACGGACGAGTCAAAGTCAACGGTGCACTTCCTGCACTCCACAGAACAACAAAAAGGAAATAAAAGTAGGGGTCAGTACAAGGCACAAGTACTGAGTAGGTATCATCGGCCAACTCAAAATAGAAAGCAATATATATTGAATAGTAATATAAAATCAACCACAATAATTAACAGGTGACAATCAACAAGTACAAGAACCATTGGCAACAACATCAACCGCATCTATGAGGACTCAAGCCTCCACACCATATCATTCAGAAAATAGGTTCTTCGAAATTTANCGTAAACTACCTCCACCAAAGAATCGTGATCAAGCAAGCTATCTCCAATGCCTTTGCTTTCCTCTTCGTTCTCTCTCTCTCGCTCGTTCTCCCCTCTCTGTCTTTTTCTTTTCCTTCTCTAGATTCTTTTTTTTTACCCTAATTATCATATAAGTCATTATGATAAAAGTAACCCATTATTTATTTCAAGGTTATCTCCTTTAACCCTCCAAGTAATTAAATTATTAAACTTAACCCACTAATTTCATAAAGTTTGTCATGAATAGTCCAAAACACCCCTTTAAAACTTTTAGCAGAATTTCGACCCAGTTAGGTTTACGCAACCTGTGACGGTCCGTTGTGTCTGCGACGGTCCGTCCTGCATGTCCGTCACAAAGTTCAGAGAGTTAAATTCAGTAAAGGGTTTCTGACGGTCCGTCGTACCTACGACGGTCCGTCCTGCAGTTCCGTCGCGAAGTTCAGAGAGTCGATCTCAGTACCCAGATTTCAGAGTTGAAGTGTTTTGGAACGAAGAGGCTCGACGGGCCGTCGTGACCATGACGGTCCATCGCGTGGTCCGTCGACTCAGTCAGTTTTTATCAGAAATATTTCTACTGCTCAACCCGACTAAACAAGTTGTTACAGTTTGTTTCATATTCAAAACTCAAGTAGGAAACCTGGTACCTTTACAATGTCCCTGAGTTTGTCAAATCATCAAAACTACAAATAACATTTTCCCCCTTTTTGATGATGACAAACAATACTCAGGCATCACTCCAGCTTTGTTCCCCCTCACTGTATTCCCCCTCACTTTGTTCCCCCTCACTGTATTCCCCTCACACACAACTCAGCCCCTTACCAGTTTTACTTCCCCCTTTTGGCATCATAAAAAAGAGATATAGTAAACCAATGATGTCAACAGTAATATCAGATAAAATCAAAGCTAGATAGCAATCAAACAGAAGGGAAAAACATTCACAATAGATAATAACTAGAACACCAAGGGAATAAGTTAAATAGCATTCCACAATGACATTTAGTACATTAAAAACAAACTGATAATCCAACGACACAAAGACAGGCCACAAAAAGAAGACACAGGAGAAGATTTGAACAGGCTAGGAAGGGGGAGGTTGATGAGAAAGGGACTGGATAATGAGAGTGAGTCGAGCATTGGCAGCATCATTATCCTTAATTGCCTTCTCTTGCAAGGCAGTAATCTTGGCCTTCAACTCTGCATTTTCCCTCTCCAGGGCTTGAACCACAGAAGTACCAGGTCCCTCAGTCTGTGCAGTAAGTAGTTCAGCTTTGAGTAAAGCAATTTCAGCATCTTTACCACTCAAACGCACAGTTAGCTCCTCAACCTCATGCTTGAGTTGATCCTGATCGTCTATGAGTTGAGCCATCTTGCTGTTGGGATTGTCTTTTCCTTCGATACACTCACATTCGACCAGGGTACTCTCTGAAAAAGTTTGTTTCACAGTCCCAATCCTTCCAACACTCAGAGGAATTTTAAAATGTTTGAATACTTCAGTGAGAAAGTATCTGTATCCCATTCCATGAATGTCTTTCCTCTCGATGACAGTTTTGTACATGTGCTCAAGCATAAGTCCTAGGAGATTCAGAGCTTCGAATCTGCACAACATCTCCATCACAAATAAGTCAGCAGAAGTTTCTGAAGTCCTCTTTTCAGTCCGAAAAAGGAGAACTTTGTTAACAAATTCGAACACCAACTGGTACTCGCTCTTCATGACCTTCTTAAAAACCCCAGCAACCTTTGTTGTAGGAAGCTTAGAAACCAAGGACACAAACTAGATCGAACAAGTTTTCCCAGTCACAGACTTGGTCCCCTCTCTAGGTACCCTGAAAATTTTGCCCAGCAGAAACTCATCCAGATGCACTGCAATGTCATTTACTCTTGTGAGGATACTCCCATCTTCTTTGAATTGAATGTTGTAATAGAATTCGCGCACTTCTTCTTCATAGAGAATAGGAGATTTCCTGTTGAATAGATGCATCCATGATTGAATTTCCACCATGTCATAAAGAGAGTCCATGCCGGGAAGATTGATGATTCCCATGTCAAAGACTCTTCCAGCCAACACAGCCTGCTTTCTCAAGTTGTCAACAATTTCCTGCATGTTGACCTCCTCTTCACTCCTCTGTTGGGTAACAGGTCCCTGTGATCTCTTCCGTTTTCCTGCAGAACTTTTCTTCTTGGGTTTTGTTTTCTCAACTTTCTTTGGATCCTTTGACTTTGTTTTTCTTGACTTTTTCTTCTCATTTTTCTTTTCCATTTTCTTCAGCAGACACCTCAATGACACCAGATTCAGGTATTTTAAAGTTCGATACCTTAAAAAGTTCTGGCACTCCTAATTTCAGCCGTAGATCTTGCATTAGTCTTTAAGGCATCCGCCATCAACTTCCTAGCATCAGACCTAGTAGTAGGTCTTCTTCTAGGAGTCTCTTCCACTACCTTTTCTTTGCCTTTTCTAGACACCCCAACCTCCCTTCTTTCAACCTTGCATTTAATGGGTTCCTCATCACTTTCAGAATCTGAGGAGTTAGAAGAAGGATACCTCCTAAAATCTGGAGTTTTATCAAAAATGGGTTGAGTGTCTCTTGCCTCTTCTACTTGTAAAGCCTCATTTTGCTCAGCCCTAGCCTCTTCTCTCATCATTGCAAGACTTTCGATAACCAGTTCTTCACTTGCTGCCAAAATGTTTGACTCAGACGATTTATTTCTTGGCAAGTCTCCCCCAAACAAATTGTCAGGCAACATCTCATGGTAAGGACCAGGTCCAGTAGGTATACTAGTGCTATTCTGATCTATGGAATGGAAGGGGTTTTCAGAAGTGTCAGGCTGAGAACTCGAAGGAACACTAGATTTGGACTCTACTGCTGAAGGAGAGTAAAAAGCGATAGGTTCAATTCCACTGAGAGCAGTGAGCATTTGCTTGGAGGTTGAAGAAGGATCAGAAATCTTTGACCAGAATAAGATCAAAAAATAGCTTTTCGAAGAGAAAGAGGAAGAAGGAAGAACAGATTTTGCTTTAACGTTTCCCTTTTTTTTTGAGTGAAGGAATGTTGAGAGACGGATGAGAAATCAAAAATAAATAAAGAGGGTTTAAAAAAGATTTGAAACGGTGCCAGGCCCTTGATTTGACGTGTCGCTTAAGGAATAAGCGATGGGACTAACGGTCAGAATGACCGATGACTGACACGTGGCATTATCAACGGTCATATTTTTTCAGTTTAAAATTAATGTACAAATGCTAACCTAGACAGGCACCAGGTCCCATAACACAGTTTTATCCTCATTCCCCAGCTGTTCTAGCCATGTCTTTTCTAAGCTAGTCCTTCCTAAAAGTATACCTACAATAGGTACCAAGATGATCTAATCCAAATAATAAATTATTGACACAAAGGATACATGTATTGCAAATTTAGCTATCAAAGGAATTCAACTGTTGAAGCTCAGGAATTTAGTTAGAGATCATCAAGCCCAACTTCAGCCTTGGTGAAGATGTCTGCAATTTGTTCCTCTATTGGACAATATGTAAGCACAATATTCCCCTTTTCAACATTGTCTCTCAAAAAGTGATGTCTAACATCAATGTGTTTTGTTCTCTTATGGTGAACTGGATTTTTCCCATACTAACTGCACTAGTATTGTCACACATAAGAGGAATAGCTTTGATGTCTATACCAAAATCCTCCAAGTGTTGCTTGATCCATAACAACTGTGAACAACATGCAACAGCTGCTACATACTCAGCTTCAGCTATTGAAAGAGCCACAGAATTATGTTTCTTGGTTCCCCAAGAAATGAGTGAAGATCCAAGGAAATGAGCCATTCCAGAAGTACTCTTCCTGTCAACTTGATAACCAGCAAAATCAGCATCTGCAAAGCCAACTAGATCAAAAGTGTCACCTGCTGGATAGAAAAGAACCAAGTCCCCTGTCTTTTTCAAGTATCTTAGAATACGTTTTGCAGCCTTCAGATGTGAATCACGAGGACATGCCTGGAACCTAGCACACATTCCAACACTGTAAACAATATCAGGTCTGCTAGCAGTCAGATATAACAAGGATCCAATGATTCCCCTATACATGGTTTGATTCACAAGTGGATCAGATTCCTCTACTACAAGCTTGGAATTTGTTCCCATAGGAGTATCAATAGGTTTTGAGTCAAACATATTGAATTTTTTTAGTAGCTCCTTAATGTACTTCTCCTGACTGATTGAGATTCCATTTGATGATTGCTTGATTTGTAGGCCAAGGAAGAATGTCAGTTCACCCATCATGCTCATTTCAAATTCCTTTCCCATTAATGATGAGAATTCTTCACACAAGTGTTCTGAAGTACCTCCAAAAATTATATCATCCACATAAACATGAATAATAAGAAATTCTTGTTCTCTTTTTAATAAGAACAAGGTATTGTCTATTTTTCCTCTTTTGAAACCATTCTTCAACAGGAACTTTGACAGCCTTTCATACCATGCTCTAGGAGCTTGTTTCAAACCATACAGAGCCCTATTCAATCTGAATACATGATCTGGTAGCTCAGCATCTTCAAACTCAGGAGGTTGTTTAACAAATACCTCCTCTTTCAGATCTCCATTCAGAAATGCACTTTTGACATCCATTTGATACAGCTTGAACCCCATGAATGCAGCAAAAGCTATTAAAATTCTAATGGCCTCCATCCTGGCAACAGGTGCAAAAGTCTCATCATAGTCTATTCTTTCTTCTTGATTGTATCCTTGAACCACTAACCTGGATTTGTTTCTAGTGATCACTCCATTTTCATCGAGCTTGTTTCTGAAAATCCATCTGGTTCCTATCACTGTTCTGCCAGCAGGTCGAGGAACCAGGTACCATACCTTGCTTCTTTCAAACTGATGAAGTTCTTCTTGCATTGAGTTGATCCAATCTGCATCACCTAATGCCTCTTTCACATTCTTAGGCTCAATAGATGATATGAATGCTGAAAATGCAACTAGATTTCTTGTTTTTGATCTAGTATGAATTCCAGAGTTCAAAGGAGAGATAAGATTATCAAGAGGATGTGATGAACTATGTTTCCATCCTGGTCTTAAAGCAGACTGGTTGAGCTGATCAACATGTTCTTCTTCTTCAAGGATGTCATCATTTTATGGAGAGTTTGATGTACTCTGACTGGAATTCAGAGTAGTACCAGGTACCTCATCACACTTTTCCACTTCATCAGCCTTTTCAGATAGACTATGATTATTATTATCATAATCATTTTTCAAGTGTTGTTCTGCATCTGCTTCACTTCCTTCAATTTTCTGTGAATTGAACAGCTTGATCACTTCATCTTCATCATTTGATCCATTGCTTTTCAAGTTTCCATCTTCATCAAACACAACATGAATGCTTTCTTCAATACATTGAGTTCTTTTGTTGAATATTCTGTATGCTTTACTTGATGAAGAATATCCAACAAACACTCCTTCATCACTTCTAGGATCAAATTTTCCCAGGTCATCCTTTCCATTGTTCAGCACAAAACATCTACAGCCAAATGCCCTAAGATAGCTCAGCATAGGCTTTCTATTGTTGAGCAACTCATAGGGGGTCTTATTCAAAACAGCCCTTATCAGACACCTGTTGGTAACATGACAAGCTGTGTTGACAGCTTCAGCCCAGAAACTTTGAGAAAGATTTGACTCAATGATCATGGTCCTGGCAATGTTCACCAAGGTTCTGTTTTTTTTTCTTTCCACCACTCCATTTTGTTGAGGAGTTCTTGGAGCAGATAAATTATGACTAGTACCATTCTTCATGCAAAATTGATCCAGTTTTGAATTCTCAAACTCAGTTCCATGATCAGATCTAATCCCACAAATCACTTGATTCAATTTAGTTTGAATCATTTTGAAGAACACCACCAATTCTTCAGGTGTCTCTGCTTTTGATCTTAGGAATCTTTTCCATGTGTATCTTGAGTAATCATCAACTATCACCAGAATGTATTTCTTGCCATTTCTGCTTTGAACCTTCAAAGGTCCACATAAGTCCATGTGTAACAGCTCCAGTACTCTTGATGAGGTTACTTGGTTCTTTGGCTTGAAGGATGATCTGATTTGTTTTCCTTTGACACAAGCTTCACATATTTTGTTTTCACAAAACTTCAACTTTGGCAGACCTCGGACCAGGTCCTTAGAAATCAGTTTATTCAATAAAGATGAGCTCACATGCCTTAGCCTGCGATGCCAAAGATCAACATTTTCATTTTGAGCACTAAGACATTTCAGATCATCTCCATGAGACGTTTCTAAGTTGGCCACATACATGTTTTTACTTCTAAAGGCAGTGAGAATCACTTTGTTTGTAGTTAGACTAACCACAGTGCACTTCTCAGAAGTAAACTTGACTTCATTTCCCTTGTCACAAATTTGAGATACACTCAAAAGACTGTACTTCAACCCATCAACATGATACACATTGTCAATTGATTCTTCAAGAGACTTTCCCACTTTACCAACTCCCAAAATGTACCCCTTCTTTCCATCACCAAAAGAGACACATCCACCCTCAAGTGTCTTGAGTGAGAGGAAATTTTTGATGTCACCAGTCATATGTTTAAAGAATCCACTGTCCATATACCAACATTGACTGCTACTCCTCTCACTCACCTGCAAAAAGAATCACTTGTTAAGCTTGGGAACCCATTTCAATTTGAGTTCCCCGAAAGCAGACAAGGGAGTGATCAGATTGTATCTAGTCCAATGGGGCATTTTTTGAATCTTTCTAACAAAAGACTTTGGAGCAGAAACAAATTTTTTCTTTGAAAATCTATCAGTTGAAACATGATTTGGAGGACCAGGTCACTCTTTTGATACTCTTTGCCTTTCAGTATAATTATAGAGTCTTTCATGAGATTGTCTCCACCCAGTACACTCTCCCTTTAGATGCCCATTTTTACCACAATGAAGACAAAGCAGATTGTCAGACACAAACACATACTTACTGTGAGGATTAAAGGGAGGAGTGATATTCAAACTTCCTAGACCTTTCTTATTAAAATTGCTCTGATTTGTTGCACTTGACAGCAACTTAGAGGATTTTGTCCACTTAAGGGATTTTTCAAGTTCTTACTTAAGTTTGACAATTTCCTTTTCTAAGTTGTTGCTCTTCTCCACAGCCAATCCCGTATTTTTCTCAGTTGTTTTCAGTTTTTCTTCAGTTTCAACTTGTAAACCATTTGACCTTCCATTTAGCTTTTTAGCTTCTTCATTTATCTGAGTCAACTGTTTTTTAAGTTCAGTGTTGTTTGACTCTAGAGACATCATTTTACCTTCCATTTACAACATTTTCTCCTCCAATTTAACCTTGTTTTCAGTGAAACTGTCGAGTTCAGCATTCATAATGTTTCTTTTAGAGGTCAACTCAATTACTGAATCAATCATAACATTTGCTAATGTTCTCAATTTTTTAAGAGAACAAAGATTCAGATCATGTTTCATATCAAGAAGAGTTACCTTGTCATCCTCTTCTTCATTTTCTGTATGAGCCATGAAAGCAAACATTTCATTGAATATGGTTTCCTCTTCATGAACCACCACCATAGACACGTCATTTGGTTCATCAGGATCTTCTGAGTCACTTGAAGAGTCTCCCCATGCAGCAAGAGCCTTTTTGACCACATAGTTAGCAGCAGCTTTGCGATCATTTTTACTGAGTACCAGGTCCCTTCTCTTCTCTTTTTCACTTCTTGGTTTTTGATATTCCTTATTTTGAGTTTTGAGTAAGGGACACTCTCTAATAAAGTGCCCAGCTTTTCCACACTTGTAGCAAGTATCATTTTGAGTAGCAGTTCGAGGATCATTTGTTCCTCTTCTAAAACCTTTGTTCTTTTTCACAATTTTTTGAAATCTATTGATAAGATAAGCCATATCATCATCACTGGAGTCTTCATCAGATTTGTATTTCAGCATCAAGGACTTATCCTTTTTGACTTCCTTCTTTGACAAATCATGATTTCGATTCATCTCATGAGTCTTCAGATTTCCAATGAGAGCATCAATTGTCAGCACCTTCAGATCTTTAGCTTCAGTGATGGCATCAACCTTGCTTTCCCAGGACTTTGGAAGAATCCGAAGCACTTTCCTGACTTGCTTGCTCATACTGATAGGTTTTCCAAGACTTCTCAACTCATTGGTAATAGAGGACAATTTTGTAAACATCTCATGAATGGTTTCTCCTTCTTTCATCTTGAAGTTTCATACAAAGAGGTGAACATATCAATCTTTGATTCTTTGACTTGTTCAGTTCCTTCATGAGCAGTTTTTAAACAATTCCAAATTTACTTTGCAGACTCACAGGCTGAGACACGATTGAACTCATCAGGCCCTATCCCACAGACCAGAAGAGTTTTTGCCTTGTAGGCCTTTTCTATCTTCTTCCTATCAGCTTCATCGTATTTTTGTCTAGGCTTTGGAACAAGCCTAGTTTTCTCTCCATCCTTTTCTTCTATCATCGGAATAAACGGTCCATCCAGTACGATATCCCATAGCTCACTGTCTTCAGCCATGAGAAAATCATGCATTTTAACTTTCCACCAACTGTAGAAATGTCCATTGAAACGAGGAGGTCTGGTTGAAGATTGACCTTCTTCTAGATTAAGTGGAGCAGCCATTCTAGAACAGATATCACTTCCTTGGTGTTAACCAAATAGAGAGTTTCTGCTCTGATACCACTTGATAGAATATATGTCTTCACTTATCTGTCAATGGACCAGGTCCCTTGACACACTAACAAGTATGAACAGAAAGTAAATGCAGTTTAAACAACACAACGATTTTACGTGGAAACCTCCTTGCTTAAGGGAGTAAAACCATGACCTGTCTCACAGGATTTTCAATCGTTTTCACTAATCTTCACAAGCAAAAGTGAAACCCGATTACAACAAATGTGAGAAGAAGTTTTTAATCTCACGTTCAAGCAATAATCTCTATTGCTTGACAAGCCTAAGTAGAAGTAAATCTACCTACTAAGCTCTCCCACCTAGACAACTTAGAATTTCAATACCACCCACTGATTCCTTTATAGATTCAGGAATAGTTTACAATGTAAGACCAAGAGAATATATTCTTAAACAACTACACTAAATGCTCCAGAGATTTCAGTTGTTGTCTGAATAATTCTGCAGTTTTTTTTTGATAGCCTTATAAGTGTTCTTGAAAATGCTTTATCAAGTTGCAAAAACTAAGGAATAATGTTTAGGAAAGTGACTTTTATATGGACAAGTCACTTTCCTTAAACTCTTTGCCATTGGTTGGATAGGTCTGACTTTCTGGCACCGTTGGAAAATGTGCACCTACTTTCTGTACCTTCTCTAGCTGGCAGTCAACCGGCTAGTCACATTGGGAACCTGGTACCTTTTTACTAGGTCCATGAGTTTGTTTCATCTTCAAAACTCAAGTAGGAAACCTGGTACCTTTACAAGGTCCCTGAGTTTGTCAAATCATCAAAACTACAAATAACAATAACCATATTTTGTATTAATATTTGCTTGAATTACATTTTAATTTATGTATGAAATGTTGTTTTTAGTATTGTATGATTCTTTGTATTAATTGATATAGGAATTGAAGCAAGAATTAATATATTAATATTATTTGAATTATGTATGAAATAATTTATTATGTTTGTATGATTTGTATGAATTGAGTATGAAACATGTCTATACATTTTTTATATAATTTGTGTATCAACTGCTATAGTTGTTTCTATGATATGGCCTGTATGAAGTATCAATTGTATATTATTATTTTTTTTTATTTGTAACAGCATATTAATACAATTATGTATTACATGTGAAAGAAGGCAAAATACTCCCAAACATCAATTTCATACAGCACGATTGGCTATTGGTTTATGACGTGGATTGATAACATTGAGAAATAGTGGAGATAGTCAAATTGCGACATGAGATCAATTGCCCCCGACTACGATGTTGAACAATGCATTAGAGGATTTAAGT
The DNA here is from genome assembly GCF_001406875.1 of Solanum pennellii. Classification (NCBI taxonomy): domain Eukaryota; kingdom Viridiplantae; phylum Streptophyta; class Magnoliopsida; order Solanales; family Solanaceae; genus Solanum; species Solanum pennellii. The sequence continues at coordinate 56,702,292 of NC_028648.1, read as the reverse complement.
TGCTTGCTAACATTGCTTGGGACAGAGTTGACGAAGTCATTGTCCCTGTCAATATTAGTGAGAAATTTCATTGATTGCTTGTTGTATTCTAAATTAATCTTAGATGTTTACATGTATACGATTCGATGAAGGGAGAATCTGTTCACAGCAATAAAGTGAACGAAGTTGTTGATAAACTTGCAACCATGATGCCATTATTTTTGACGAGCACAGGGTTTTATGAAAAAAGGTTTGATTTGTTTGCCAACAATATCCATGAATATCAACACAATTCTCAATCCGAACCTCTAGAGGTCAAGCATGTGACAGATGTTCCTCAACAAGAATATAGGTTCAAGTATGTATTTACTATACTATACTTATTTCATCTAAAATGACATAATTATTTAGTTATTATAAAAATTTTATACTTTCAAATTGTTTATAGCAATTAAGGTTTATATACATTTCTTTTTGCTGAATATATCAGCAATATTGTTTTTGATGTGTCTGATATTGATATCGATGCATCACATCATCGTCAAAGGTATGCTACATTCCTTTGGCATTATGCAAAATCAAAGAATAAAGAGGGCGCAATAAATGACAGTGTAGTTACGGATACAGTTGCTAGCAAGTATGGTGGACCTCGCATGCCAAAAGAACAAGTTCTGGACACCAATTATCCTATTCCAATACCACGGAAAAGAAATTAGAAAAAGTTCATTGTACCTTTTACCTTCTTTTGGACAACATGTTTTTTTTTAACTTTTGAACGATTTATATTTTTTTCCAGTTTTTTCTTCTTAATATGAATTATATATTGGTTTATACAATTTATCAATGTTACCCTTATTTTGGATGAACTATGTATTAAGTATGATTACCATATTTATACACATGACATCACACTTTTGATTTCTTATCTTCTAGTATGACAAATATCATACATTTTTTGATCCACATATATTAACTTTTGTATAAACTATGTATGAAGTATGTATCCATATTGTATGAAATATATTTTAACTTTGTACGAACTAGTTTAATAAAACATTCATGTACCAAAATATGTTAAAAATAATTTCTCCTTATGTATGAATCTTGTACGAATTACGTATTTCATATGTACTTTTATATATATGGAAGAGATGTGAAATTAATATATGATTTATTGTATTTAGTCCTTGTATGAATTTTGTCTCAATGGGAATTCATCGTAACTTTATAAATATTTAAAATAGTTGCTCCATTTGGTATTATTTTTATATGTAATATGTACAATGTATGGAATTTGATTAATACTTGTATACGGTGGTCCACATTTATAAGGTGTGTTTCAATGTTATTATAATTGGATAATTTTCACAAAATCAGAATTTAACAAAATCAGAATTAATCAATGTTAATGATACCAAATGCACTCCATAAAATAAAAATTGTTTCTAACCGTCAAAACAACATATAAATATGTGTAACAATAAGTAAAAACAATAAATCATTTTTTTTTGCAGGATAATTTGAACATGTCTTCCTGTTGTGTCCAACTTGACGACATCTACTGCAAGTAATTTTTGACCTCTTGAATTTCACATCAACAAACTCCTTTTGGCGTTCAAATTTTGATCTTCCCGCTGATCTACTTGGATCGGGTGACATCAATTTATGCTTTGAAATAACTTGGTATATCCCATGTACTCTCGCATGGGATAGGTTCAATAGGGATGAAATATGCATCTTTGAAATTCTTCATGCTATAAAAAGTAGAACAGAAATCTGCTTCATGCAATTTTCTGTATCTAAGAACTGCAATTACATGACCACATGATATATCATAATGTTGAAATCTCCCGCAACTACACATCTTTGTGTTCAAGTTTACTATGCACTTCTTTGCTCCTTCAGCTTCAGCATGCATATCAACTGTTGAAGGTATCACCTAAATAACAAATTCAATGTGAAATTATTAATATATATGCCATTAAAAATTGGGAAGTAAAATACACTTATTTATTATTGAATAGAGTAAAAGACATACCGTCATATTGCAAGACAAAGCAATACTTTTCTGGAGATAAAAATCATATTTTTTGTCAGCTCAGATGTTGTTTTATCAGCCTCCTCATTGTGCTTGTGAATCCATCTTTGAATTGTTACCCTCATAAATTCAAGAAGTGAAATCAATGGTAATCTCCTTGCTATCCTGTTAACATTATTCAATGACTCGGCAATGTTTGAAGTCATGGTCCATGTGTGCTTACAATTCGAATAAGCTCTTGACCATTTGCTATAATCGATATCAAATAAGTAACCTCTTATTCGCTGATCTATTTGGTCTATTTTTCTCATAATCGTCTCAAACTGTTATTTTGTATATGTTTTTGCCAGTGTAAAAAATAAAATTTTTAAAAATCTTCAGTATTCCTATTGAAATTCTTCAACACATCAACGGATAGGTACTATATGCAGGCACAATATTCGGATTCAGAATATACAGTAGCAGTCCCTTTCCATATGCTCTCATTTCGATCTGACATAAAACACATGTTTTATCTAACTCCATAAGCTTTCTTAAACTGTTCAAAGAACCAGGTCAATGAAGCGTCATTTTCAAAATCCACTATCGCATACGTCAATGGAAGTATATGACTTGATCCATTTTTAAAAAAAATATCACACAAATTGGAAACATACTTTATAACATATTTTATTATATTGTATAAGCGTAAAAATATATGGGATCAAAAACTACCTCCCAGATCCATGGTGCTGGCAGTCAACATTATACCACCATATAAACATTTTAAACCTGCTCCATCAATAACTAGAATTGGCCTACAATACTCCCAGCCTCTAATACAAGCTTCAAATGCAACAAATGCGTATAAGAATTTATCACATTCCTTCCTTTCTATTTTCAAAACCGATCCAGGATATGTCTGCTCCAATATGTATAGATAACCTAAAATTTTTATAATTATATACTAAGAAATTTTAATATTATACAACATCAAATATATAACTGAATAGATACATAAAAAACACTTAATTGATACAAAAAGGATACATACTTTAATACCTATTTAACATAAGTACATACAAAAAGAATACAAAAAAAATGATATATCACGTATACTAAACAAACAATTTCAATTCATTCAGAAAACAAACTGTATGCTAGTTTTTTTTTCATTTTTACAATTAAAAACATTTTTAGTTCATAATTTACACCGAAATTACCTGGTAGTTTGGCATATGATTCGGTCGAATCTCAACGCACCAATTTTATTGCTTTTTCTTTAGCTCTCTACACCTGTATTTATGTTAGCAAAATTTCATGCAATTTCAACATATCCTCCGCTATATCCTTTGGAGTGTATACGGTAGACGGATCAATATACTTATCCATTATTAACATAGCTACAACGTCAATTATTCCCTGACGTCTTGCATACACCCTATCTCTAAAAGTTAAGTGTGTTCATCATTGTACTTCCTGACTTTGAATAAATTTGTTTTGTTCAAACATGATGCTCTCATCATTCAAGAACAAGAATCAAAAAAAGAATTCAGGTAATAACTGTTTTACAATTAAGAAAATATACATTTGAGTATAAATCAATATCAAATAAAACACAAATTAAAATAATGATGTGTACTTACTTAGATGCATTACAACGCTTTACACGAAAACTGAATTTTTCGACAAGTCCAACATGTCTCATCACCTCCTTAAGTATTTCCATATTCTTGTAAATCTGATTCTCAGCTACAAATAGGTTTGAATGGTCACTTATTACATCATTATCTTCTTCACTATTCTCATCGACATCTCCATCTAAATTCTCTCCGATCAAACAGATGAAATTGTCGGAGTATAAATCAACGTTAGTTTGTGTTAGACTAACTTCAGAGTGTCTCCTATCAATAACAACTCCAGAGTCTTGATTATACATCTCAAAATCTTTCAAAGAGATGTACAATGGATATTTTGTAAAGAAATCTAAATTTACTTTCTTTTGATCTATAAATATCCTCTCCCCAACATCATTGTGAATACTAACAGGTGGACATATATCACTAACAATATATTTTATCTCAATGGCGCTTATATTAACATCTATATTAAGTTGTTATGTTATTGCACTAACTAGACCACTATATAGAGTAGACGTATTATATATGATTCCCTCCATCTGAAAATCGACATATTTTTCTATTTAATAACATTAAAATAACAATTAGTATACCATGATGCATATTAATTGCAAAATAATTTATACACACTTCATACACAATTAATATACCTTTCAGCAACCTATACCATACCTAAATTACCCTTGAAAAGATACTTCATACAATAAAACACAAATTTTATACACAGTTAGTATAGCTTTCATCATCACATGCCATATCAAATTTGCTCTTCAGAACATACTAACTACGAAAAAATACACAATTCATACACATTTCATACACACTTAATACAAAATTTACCATCATGTACCAAACAAAAACAACTATTCAAAATATACTAACTACGAACATGATACATAATTCACATACACTTCATAAAGTTTTTCCATCATGTAACATACAAAAAATGCTATTCAAAACATAATTCATATTAAAAAAAATCATAATTCCATCATCCAAAAACATAAAAGACAATGCTCTTCAAAACAAAATTCATATAAACAAAACAAATACCTATTCATACACATTTAATACAAATTTCATACAACAATGATCCACAAAGTTATAATTAATTCTTTATTTATTAATTACAAAACGCACTGTAGAATGAATTTTATTTTTTCATAAAACACATATTAATCGAATTTTCAAATTTTAATAAAACTAAAACGTCTATACTTTTTCGTGTTGTTGCAAATATGGTATATATCAAAACGAGGTGTGAAACAAAAAAACGCAATAATCTGTATATTGAATAAAATTATCAAAAACAAACCAACAAACTATAATAAATACCAACCTGACGGATTCCACCTTCCACCGTGTTTAATTAATATAGATACAATGTAGTCCATCACAACAAATTAGGTTTTTTTCAACAGCAAAATATCTTCAATCACTAAAAAATACGAAAATAAAATCTGCAAACAAGAGAGAGAAACACGATAGCTGGAAAAAAATAGATTTTAATGTGATTTCATTTTATTAGAGCGTTTAAAGGAATCAAATCACAATTTAATTTGATTTCAACTAAATTGAGCTTTTTAAGGTAACTAATTAATCTGTTTTTTTTTTTTTTGAATTCCTTAATAGGCGCTAATCAGTTATTTTATTTATGAAATGTAATTATTTTAAATAATGAAACATGATATTTCGCATTTAAAAACAGATTCTTGATAATTAAATGTTATACATTGAAAGACAAACTCTAATGCTATAGATTGAGAATACTACTATAAAAAATGTTATATACCTAATTCACTTTTAAATTTCCTCTATATTAAACTTTAGCCCAAAATACAACTTGATATACAACATTATTATACATCTCATATACAACAATACACAAAACTTTCATATATATATATATTACTCTATAAAAAAACATTTAAAACTTTGTTATAGAATATTATACCAACTAATAAGATAAATATTAAAAATTTAGCTAAATTATATAAAGTAATTTATGGGTTGGGAAACAAAATATAGTTATCTGTAAGAATATCTCTTATTTATTTTCTTAATTAATATTACCATGGTATTGTAACTAAAAACAAAATCTCACATAACCTAATATTTTATTTATAAATGATATAAATGTCATGTCACATGCCACCTCATTAGTAGGTTCATTCCTTTTTATTTGTTCTTCCACCTCCCCATTAAAAGAAGACAAGATTAAGGCCCCACCATGCATGCTGTAGTAAAGAGGAAGAAAAGAAAAAGGGGAAGTCATGTTATTGTTCGTACGTGTGTGATTGTTATTCTATTATATTGGAGTTAGAACAGCCTTCAACTAAGCCGAATTTCATGACTACAATTTCTTCATTGGTTTCACATTTGTTCTTCCATCTTTTCAATTTTATCAACATTTAGGAATTGATAACTACGATACGATATGATATATGATAAGAATGAATATGTCCTAGTTCAACTAAGTTGGAGAGGAGTTTATCTTTTTTCTTTAATCATTTGATGGTTGATAAAATTTTTAATTCGTAACTGTTAAATCCATTATGAGGGATTCAATATGTTTGGTAAGAAATATATTACTTTGTCAGACTCTAAATTTAAGTCCTTGTTTATATGTATTTAGTGGAAATATGAATTTGAATAGTTCAGTTTTTAGATTATTAGTGTAATATTAAAATTTATGGACATATTTGGTTTAGATAGATCTTGTTAGTCATTAACGTATTTTTTTTGGAAAAAAAAAAGATATTTTGTGTGAATGATTTTTTTAATCACTTTTTCTATAAGCATTGATCACCATCACTAAACACCTCTACTATCACAATATAACCATCACTTACTACAATCACCATATTCAACTATCAATCACGTCAGCCAACCATCTCTATTATCACAATCACCAGTGGCAACCACCAATGCTTTCAACCACTATTAATGTTAGTTGCTATATATTAGATTCACTATTCCATCATTGTAATTATGTTCATTGCGTCATTACGACACCAATTCCTACTACCGATCACCTCCACCATCAAAATAGCTTACACCATTGACAATCACAAACGCCTTATTCGTTCAACAAACACACATTCTTAATTAATCGCTAATATCGTCAACTACTAACATCAACTAACTCCACCATCACATAACAACCATTACTATAGCTTCCATCACTACAACATTAACTATATTCATCATCTCAATTATCACTATAATCATCAATATATATATATATATATTAAAAATTATGACTATTTAAATATTTAAAAAACAAATAATTTAATAATTCAATGTTCAAATTCAATAAAAATTTTAATCGTTTAGATATACAATTCATATTTAAATATATTTAATTTAAGGTCAAAATCTCTTAATTAAAAATTCAAAAAAGGATCTCAACACCACCCCTACAAAATTTTCAATGGTAACAAAGGCTTACTTTACTCATTCTCACTATAGTCTCATCTTTTTGCACTAAAATATAGTATATGTTCACTATGTTTCAAATAAAGATCAACATTCATGCACGTTTCCATGCAAAATTTATCATCATTTTTCAAACTTTGGAAATGTCAAAAGGTGAGTTCTTAAACTAGCTTCTCAACAAAGGGAAGTATATTACTTTTTTACGTTCTTGTTTTTTCTATTAATTTTATCATATGATATAAATTAAAAGGTAACCGGGCGTGCGTGATATATAATATTCTTTGTCACTCTTTTTGAAAAAATAGGATAACTATTATGTCAACACAAGAAGCATGTCTTAACTTTTTGTTTTAATTGGAGTTCAAACATAACTTTTCATTTTAATTAGAAATTAGAGTTCAAACCTTCACACACGAACTTTTAATTATATATATATATCAATTAGAAAGCATACATATAAGCCATGTTATACCTTGAAAAAAATCAAATACATCAATAATATAGTACTCATGTTTTTATATAGATAATGTAAATATTCACTTATCTAGATATTAATTAATGATGAAATTGAAAAAAATTACTCCCTCCGTTCCTATTTATATGTCACTATATTTCCTTTAGATTCCTGTCCCTTAAAAAACTATGTAAATTTACCATTATACTTTTATTCAGTATATTTTTTAAGTCAAATTTTCTGATTAATCTATATTGGTTGATTAAATTGATCAATGAACGTGAATTAGTCATTTAGTTTTCTTATGTTGGTCAAGCTAATACTTTCAAGGCTAATAACTCTCAAAGATTAAAAAAAAAAAGAAAAATAAAATCATGTATGTATTGATTTTGTGAAATGACAAATATTAATGCTACCATTATAATAGGAACTCATATAGTTGGTCCCCTAGGGCCTATGCGCCGTCTAATTAATTAAGGCTGATGGCTTTAACAATATATTGTCTATATAGTAGCTAATTAATTAGTTTTCTATAACTATACTTAGTAGGTTATTAGCATCAGTAATGAGCTGTTTTTAGCTAGCATTTTAAGTTACATTCCTTGATTATATAAAAGTTAATAAGTGTATAATATGTGTAAGTTATCAAATTTTGTGCATAACCAACTACCAATATCTAACTAGTTATAGAGATAGTCTGGTTCACTTATATACTAGTTATAAAAAATACTTAATACAGATTGTATTTAAAAAATATTTAGTTTTAAAGATTATTTTTTTCCTGAATTAAGATATGTACGTGATCTCTATGGCTCCATCATTGCTAAAATATGAAATTTTGATTTCACATTCTCATGTCCGGCATAAATAGTAATACATAATTTTTTGCGGACTTAATAAGAAGTACAATTTAGCACCGTCATGATTGTAAATTAAGTTGTCAGTATTATTATATTGATTTAAAAATAACGTAGTAGCGGACACAGAATTTTCATTAAGAAGTGTCAATGAATATAATAAAAAAATTATAAATAGGCTAGTAGGGCTTGAAACTCACGACGTTATACAGTGTGTGTAAGCTCCTAACTAATAGACTAAACCTTCAGCTTGTTTCAAGAGGTGACAATTTATGTATTTGTATTTATAAAACTAAAATTCAATCACTATATACAACATAATTTTTCGACGAAGGGGTGTCGCTCGACACCCGTTGGACCAAGGTAGGCCCGCCACTGCGTTTAGGTGAACTCATGCCCGCCACTGCGTTTAGGTGAACTCATGCTTCCCTCCTGAAATCATATATATAATAATGTTATATTTTTTTAAAAAACATTTAAGCATAGATGTGTGAACTCATACTTGAAGTATCATATAATGTCGTGCATGATAATTGAGTGCACCTTTCTAAGTGCGGCTAAAAATTTGACTCTTTTATTTATTTTGTTTTATTTTCCTTTCTAAAATTAGGCAATGTCTCTCTAAGTGACTTGAATAGGTAAAATATAATTTTGAACCTATAATTTTAAATTTTAATGATTTTCAATGATAAGAACCTAAATATTATGTCCATCAAATTTATATTTTAGATATATTTTTTTGTGATAATACACTCATTATTTCAAAATTCTGAATACATTTTTGATTCGGTGAAAGAATTATAAACTATATAGTTGTTGACGTTGTCGCACTTCGATCTCAACAACCACCTACATGTATTATGACTTCCTTTTTGACTTATGACTTGTGACGAAGTTTTAGAGGAGAATTTTTCTTTGTAACACTTCATTGAACAATTAAATTGACAAGTAAAATATCTTATAACATTTTCGTTTAAATATTGACGGTAAATTTAGAATTTTAAGATGACAAGTATATATTATTATAAAGAGGCAAATCTAATACTTTTAGTTGACGAATGTAATCTTTAAATTTTTACCATTAGCTATTTTGTATAGACTTCTCATTTTGTCACATATTTTTGAGAACTCATCTAGAAGTCCTCCCACTCTTGTATATTGAATTATTGATGGAAGTTTGTCATAATATGTCGAAGATGATTTATATAAAGAAAAAGTATATCGAAAAAGTTGACACTTTCGATTTAGTAGATTCAAATAATTATTGTACTCAATTTTAGTGATTTTCACATACGTAAATGTCCCCCTCCCCGCCTGAAAAATATGACGTTGGTACCGGTGTAACCAATAATATAAATATTCGATTTAATATAACTTTATGGCAATAAAAATAAAACGGAAATGTCAATCTTTTAAACTTGAAGATTTTAAAAGAAAAGATCAAATCTTTAGGGTCCTTTTAGTGTATTTGTATTCCATGATTATCAATTTACTTTTATATTTTGAGAAATCAAGACTTAATCCTAAATTTAAAATTCGAAAATATAAGAATTGACATATTAAATTTGATTATAAGTTGAGTGAATTTTTGGGTATAGACTAGGTCTATAGTAACTTAAGTTTGTTAGGTTCAAAATCTTATTGTGATTAGTAATGTGAATAGATTTCTTTGTGTTGAAAGTCCAACGAAAAGAGAAGCACTTAAGCCCCGAAGTGATTGTTCGATCATTTAAGGCAAGTGGATTTTTAAACCCTTGTTTGTATGAAATTTGTGTATTTTCTTTTAATATGTGTTTGGGGGTAATGAGACTCGATGATAGGTTGACTTGTCCATACTGATTAATTCTAATGATGAAAAGGATAATAAAAAATGATATGATAATTGTTTGTGTAATTGTGTGTGATCTGTTGAGAATGAAGAATTGTTTGAAAGACTTGTTGAATCATTGTTGATGTTGTATCCTGATTGTGTTGTTGTGAAATGTACATGTTATGAAAATGGTCATCTCCTCATTATTTGTGTGAACATGTCATTTGCATTTTTCTAAGACATGGTTGTGACAAATGTTATGTGAACTGAAAAAGAATGAGAAATTAAAGAGGATGTACCATTTCGACGGACGTATCACGCACCGCGATGGGTATTATTTTCGAGGAAATTATCGCGCGACGGGTGATTACTATTATCGTGAATCGTATCGCGCACCACGATGGATGCATGGACTAATATAGGTCCCGGACTGAGAGACAATGGATGTGTATAACTAAGTCAAACATGCATCACTATATTTGACATTGCATTTCATCGCATTGCACATTTTTATCATTGATGAACTTGATATTTTGTATTGTCGATATTGTGAGAGCCTTTTTGTGGAAGTTGTGATTGATGAATTGAGTTTGTAGTTTATGATATGTAATTTGTTAAGTGATTGTTGTTGAGTTGGGTGCTATGTAAATTGTGAACAATTAGGTTGAGCTTATTTCACGTAAGTGGTAATTGTGAAACTTGTGATTGATGAATAATGAGCTTTTTTGTTGAGGATGTAATTGTTAGAGTGTTGTTGTAGATTTGTGTGCTCTGTAAATTGTGAACTGTTTGGTTGGACTGATTTTTACGGTAGTTGTGGAGGTTTTGTTGGGGTCCTAGGAGTACCCGTGTTCTATCCCCTTAGCTTGTGTTTAGAAGTTTACTTGTTGAGTACCGTTGGTTTGGTACTCACGGGCCCCTTAGTTTTATATTTTTTTGTAGGTTACTAGCCTAGACCTTTATGATGTATCTCTTCTTTTTCGAGGCTTCTTGGAGATTTGTGAGGTCTTACTCATGTTTATGATCTTAATCTACTCTAAGAACAATGTCATATGAGACTTGTATTTTCTTTTGATTCAAATGTAATACTTTATAGGTTTGTACTCGTGACAATCAGATTTTAGGGGTATTTTTGAGTTGACTATAAAAATTTTCGCATTTTATTGTAATGGTTGAGTTTTAGGTTGACTTGTCTAGGTGGGATAAGACGAGTGTCATCACGTCCATTTTTGCATCGTGAAAAATTTAAACTCTCGATTTTAATCGTAAAGAGGAGTACGAGATTTTACTATACATAATAGTGAGCGGAGTATGGATTCATGTAAACTGATACACCTCTTTTAATCACATAACTAATTTGCACACATCTTATTAATTCAATATGTACAGTCAAATCTTGTTATAACAGATATTCATTATGATAATATTACGTTATAATAACATGATTTTCTTACTACTCGATTTTTCACATTATATTTTACTTCTTTATTATAACAACTGGGGATGTATATGATCGGGTTAGATCAAAAACTTTAAATATCAAATTGAATCATTATGGACGAATTTTAAAATTTATAAATCAAATCAAACTAATTATGAAATTTGAAATTCGAATTTTTCAACATCGAATTTTTGGGTTTTAATGGATTTTTTCGATAAAGTATTCGTACAAACTTATAATTAACTTGCACTTTATATATCATTAGTCCTACCAAAATACAATCACCTACAGTATTTTTTAAGAAAATAATACAAAATATGAGATGACTGGTGACAGAAAAAAATTAACAAAAAATGAGCATAAAATAAATATTGCAAATAATTAATATGTCATAAGAAATTGTCGTACTTTAAAATACTAAATCATGCAAAAATAAGTCTAATAAGTAGGAAATACATGAATAAACATTGAAGAAAACTAAAATTAGGTTATATATTTTAAAATTCTAAATCAATGTAAAATTAAAGAACAAATATTTGATATTATTATGATTCATAGTTGATTTTTTTTCTTTAGCATTAGTATTGATTTGATTTTGATTTGAGCTTTATTAGAGTTACTATATTTATGGATTGATTATTTTTGTTGTTAACATGAATTGAGCTTTATTCATCTATGAATTATAATCTTTATTGGACTATTCAAAATTTGAAGTCTCAAACACGAAATAAAATGTTAAGAGATAAAAACTATGAAAAATATACGAAATATTTATAAAGTATGTCAAAGTAAATACTTTCATGAACAAAATAATTAAATTAAAACCAGACCAACCAAATCCAATCAAATCTAGTCAGATTTTCTTTAGTCAATATCAAATCAAGTCGAATCAAATCACTAGCCAGAGCTTTTTTCAATTTAACTCGATTTATGATTTGATTCAATTTTTGATTTAATTCTATTCACTCCTAATAAAAACATCCCTTCTACTAATAATAACAGTGACATTCATTTTATAGCGATATACTTTTTTTTTACTCTTATATATCATTTATACGGAAGAAAAGTAACGTAATTAATTACAATGAAGAAAGTAAATCATCTCTTAATTTTTTTAAAATTAAATAAATATTTATTTTTAATAATAATAAATAAATAAATATACATAGCAAAACACAATTTAATTAAGAGAAAAAAAGGATGGTTGACTAAGCAATCCATAAATTTTAATAATAAACGTGTTCAAGTGAATTGAATCAACATTTTAGTACCTACCTATATAGCTTGGGGTACCTTTCACGGTCTCACCTTTAATTTTCGTTAACGAAAATTATGATAGATTGGTCAGTATTTATTTATTTATTAATTAAAAATTTTATATTTAAATTTTAAAAATGAAATAAGTACAAAATAAAGCAACACCAATTTAGATTAATTAATATTTTATTTAATTTTAGAGGAAAAAAAAAGAGGTGTCTGAAATTATACCGTCCAACTTTAGCTACCCTAATGAAAATTATAGGTTCTATTTAGGTAATTATCATTCCATAATTAGTAGGTTGGATGGAACAGTACTTAATCTATTATATTTTGTTAGATTAAATAAAATCCACGTAACTAAATCACGAACATGGTGCAATATAATACATATTAGTACGATAGTTTTATAAAGGGCACAACATTAATTAGTTTTCCCCTTGTTATAATTAAAAGGGTTCTGCAAGTCTATAAATAAGTTTAACTAAGTATATAATTAGTTCAAAATTATAAAATTTTATATTTTAAGGATATTTACTTGTAGGCATTCTTTATATATATTCAATTAACTTAGAGCCCATTTGAATTGGTTGAGTTTAAGTAGTTTTTTAATTTTCAAGTGCTGAAAAAACATTTTAAGAGTTCTAAAATTTACAAAAAGATAAAAAAAAAAAAAAACAATATATATCAAATTCAAAGAACTTAATTTTAACCCAAAAATAATAAATTTAGATCGTGTGATTTTTACTAAAAATAACTTAATTTAAGTGCTTTTAAGTTAAAATAGTTTTCAGTAATACTCTAAAGAGTTTTCATACAGATTTATGATAATACAACTCATTGAAAGAAAATCCCAGCATTTTACATCATAACTAGGAATAAACAAATAAATAAAAAGCTTACATTAATCATACTAGAGACTTAGAGGCATCCTTAAGATCATACCTTCATATTGTCTTCACATGACCAAATTTAAAGATAAAAATAAATTACTTTTTAGGTTCAAAATCCATCCAATTACTTTCACTAGGTGGTCCAGTACTATAATTTGAAGAATTACCAAAATCCATTGTAAATCTTAGAAAATCTTCTTGTTGATTATGATAATAACTTGCTTGTTCTTGTTGTTGTTGTTGTAATTCCAACGACGTATTCGGTGAAATAAAATTACCTCCTGATGATGATTGTTGATGATGATGATAAAAACTCGATTGATCTGAAACCCCAAAATTCATCATATGATCAATATTATTATTGCTTCCATCGCGAAGTAATTGTGCATAGTGATGAACATTAGGGAAATGTTGTTGATATAAATTAGATTGAGTGACCATCTGAGGAATATTATTATTATTATTAAACGCGTAGTGTTGTTGTTGTTGTTGTTGATGATCCATTAATTGTTGTTGATGAGTTGTAGTAAGATATTGAGTATTTCCTGATTGAACTCTTTCAGGAAAATTGAGTTTAGCTTTGTTGCCTTTGAATCTAAGTGCTGCTTCATCATAAGCAAGTGCCGCGGCTTCAGCAGTATCAAATGTCCCTAGCCATACTCGTGCAGCCTTCTTTGGATCGCGTATTTCAGCAGCCCATTTTCCCCATGGTCTTTGTCTCACACCTCTATAATGTCGTTTTCTTTGTTGGTTCCCTTCACACACACATAACAGAATTCAATTTAATATAATATACACTGATAATATAAAAATCGATTATTATTCATCTCATAGAAGGTTGACAATATAATTTAGTTAAATTAAACCATGTAGTTGTTAAAAATAATATCATCCATGTGTAAAATATGTCTCAAGTTGCACACGCACGATAGGAATTAATATAGGGTAGTTGAAGAATTAATATAAATGAGTTTTTCCTTTTTATTATTTGTTTTGCTTTTGCTTTGAAGAAATTACATGGAAAAAGTAGTTGAAAAAAAAACTCAAATTGTTTTAGCTAGGAAAATAGATATATACAAAGAGAAGAATGAAAGATATAAATACTTGTATAATCACACAAAAAAATGTACGACTTAAGTAAACTATGATTAAACCATAGCTAATTCATCCTTTTATTTTATTAGTGAAAATCGATGATCTAATATATTTCATTGATTAAGAAAAATATACAAGTTTGTGTCTATCTAGATATGTACCTTGTTCTTGAATTTGATTTGTTGTTGGTTGAGGTAGGGTTAGTGGATTAATTGCATGCACGGACGATGACGAAGAGATGTTGGTAGTATTATTTGTGTTGCTAATAACTTGAGAGAGAACAGAAACCATAGCAGACATATCATGTTGAGATCGAGCTGAATAAATAGGGAAATCAATATCCTCTTTCTCCTCCCATTCATTGGATGAAAAGGGCCTCTTCCCATACCTTCGATCCACCATTGTAATGATCTTTTGATGGATGATATATCAAATAATTAAATATATTAAAAAAAGAGCAAAATATGTACAAGTATGGATTTGTGGAATCAAAAAGAGAATAGAGGAAGAAGGAATTGTTGCTTGCTAGGGTTTACTACTATATAGTAACTATTTATACTTGTGAAATGTGAACCAACACTATCATGCTAAGTGTGGAAAGAATATATGGCTCATGCCTTTCGGTTTCGGTGGTTTTTTTAACTATTTATACACTTTTTTTTGGATCGTTACTTTCTTCTTTTTTTTCTTAATTTACGTGATGTCTTATTTTTTTCAATAAATTTTATATATATAAAATATTATAAATAATTTTAATAATTGTAAAAAGTATTGTTAAATGATCAGAAATTTAAAAAAATTATGATATCTTTTTCATTTTTAAATAAACTGATTTTTTTTTCAGTTTTTAATTAAAAGGTATTAAAATTAAAAGAATAAAATCATTTCAAAAGGTAAAATAATATAGGCAAAATATCATTTATGACCAAATTTTCTAACCAAAAGGATTTTCCTAATGTTTAATACTTGTTATATTCTTAATGATACACTCCCTCTATTCCGTAGTTACTTTTAAATTAGGCATGTTTTCATTGTTCAAAATAATTTAATTATTCAAAGTTCAAGATAAATGTTTGAAATTTTTTTCTATTTGCCTTTCCTTTTAGTGAAGCTTTATATTTTCTAGATGATAGTTAAGTTACATTACTTACAAAGTTATATTTATAATTCCATAAAAGACAACAGTGAAAAATATGTTTTAAATTATACCTTTGAATATTTTTCTTAATAATGTGTGTATTGCCATTTGCCGCACAAGTTCACTTAATATGGAATAGAGAGTATAATTTATCGTCTATATAAGAGGATTGAGTTTGAATTGACTTATTTTAAGTGTTTCAAGTTAAAATAAATTTGCAGTGTTTGAGTAAATTAAAAAAAATATTGATAAATACTTAATTTTAAGTTAAAATAATTTGCAGTGTTTGAGTAAATTAAAAAAAATATATTGATAAATACTTAATTTTAAGTTAAAATAATTTAAAGTGTTTGAGTAAATTAAAAAAAATATTGATAAATATTTAATTTTAAGTTAAAATAATAAAATTATGTCAAAAGTTCATCCAAATAAACTCGACTTGCAAGCCAAAAGCTACAAATTTAAAATCTTAATTTCTAACTTATTTTTATTATTTTAAATTAATATTAAATATCTATAAACACTTTTTAACATATCAGGACACTAAAAAAAATCTTATTTAAAATATAACTAAAATAAATCAATTCAAATAAATAAATAAATATGCGAAAAGAGTGTATATCACAGAACTAAAGTGCTTAATTTTTTCAAACATAAGCAATTATACCCAATTTTTTCAAACATATTAAACCACAAATTCAAACATTTTTTTTAAACAAAAGAAAAACTTTATAGCTAATCAAACAAAAAAATATATATAATGACAATTCACAATATTTACAATACATATGTCAACAGTCAAATGAAATACTTATATATAATTGACGGAAGAAAAAGGAAAATAATAAATCAAATGAAGATATTGGGGTTTCAGTTTTCATACTTTGACTGTAATTAATGAATCATGACAAAAGAAGTCCCCACGTTTTATATTTTCAAAAAATAATTCAAATTTATTCCATTTCTATATCTAAATAAATAAATAAATATATAATACGTGTCTACATGACACCTACTTCTTGAAGTTTTTATCCAACTACTAGATACAAATTCGGGCACAATATATATTACATTATTTATTTTAATTTAGGAAAAATTATTGAAATATACGAGATATTTAATCATACTTTTAAAATTCCTAACCATTTTAAAAAATTACAAAAATCTCTACTCTCATATTCTCAGATACATTACTTTACACAATGTATTTGTCAATAACTTTATGCGATGTATCGAGATGTTGAGTGATGCATTTGAAATTAAGACGAAATGTATCGGGACATATGGGGATATATTCGACACCGAGATGTATCGGGACATTTTGAAATATTCCGAATCTCACCAAATTTAAGGAATTTCTATAATTTGGAAAAGAATAAGAATAGGATGTGATATTTTAAGACCAAACAATCTAACATATATATATATATATATATATATATACTAAAAGTTGTTAATTATTGTGATTTATGTGATAATAGGTGAAATTTTCATCATTATGATTTATGATACTCTTAGTTAACGTAACTATTAAATAATATGTGTTACTCCTTTATTTTAATTTATATGGCACAAATAAATTTTAAAAATCAATCAAAATTTTAATATATTTTTACATATTCTAAAAGGAAAATAAATAAAGAAATACGAAACATTGCTAAAACAGGAAGAAGGAAAAAAACTAAACATAAAAAAGAAGAAATTTGAGGAGAAGAGTCGATTTAGTACTGAGAAATTAAACTAATGAGTACAAAAAAGGAGTGGGAGTGATGGTGATTAATTAGCATATCTCTTAAATCTTTTATCTTCTTGTGATTAATGAATTATTAAAAAATAAAATCATCCTGTGATAAATTGTAAATATGTAACGTAATGTTTATTTGTATTTTGATATTTTGAAGAAACTATTTCTAATTATAGCATATATATATAACACTTTTTCTATATATTGATAAAAAAATAACGATTGATTATTATAGAAAAACAGGCTAAACTCATGCATAAAAGAAAAGAAAAAAATATTAATTAATACATGTATATATATCGATAGCGTAAATAATTTTGATGCTATACTAATAATTGATTATTTGCTACATTTTTTCAGGTAACTAATTAAAACGAGTTGTATGTACTTGTTATTGTAGGTTATGTTAGTGATGGTATAAAAACTATATAAAATAGAGAGAATTCCACCTTTTATACAAGTTTCAAGTCTTTTCTTGCATTCCCATGGTCAAATGGTGGAAGAGGACCTAACCTCTACTTTTTCATTTTGATGTACTATTTTTTAAAATGATGAAAAAAAATAATGATATTTTTTTCATTCATTCTTCGATATCAAACTACGTGTTGTATTATAAATTTAAATTAGAATGAAGACATATAGACTATCATGCAAATAAAAAACGATAAAATTATTATTAGTGCACCATTTCATTTTTTTGGGGTAAATTAATCCTCTCCTGTAAGAATTTTGAAATTGATTATTTTATAGTTTAGTAATAACAATGACAACCTCTTTGGATTCAAACGGCTATTTCTATGGACATATATACAACTCCAATTTTATTATTATTGAGGAAAAATTACATAAATAAATACACAAGTTAACATATTAGAATTTCTAAAAATCCCTATCATTTTAAGAAGTTACAAAAATCTTCTCTAAGCTACATCCTCCTTCCCCTCTCGGATACATTTATATCCCCTCTCAAATACATCACTCCCATTAGTTGCAATGTATCAAATAATCCAAGATCAATGAAAAATTCAAGATTTTTGTAATTGATGAACTTTCGAAATAGCATGTAATTAGCCTCCAAATATATAAGATTTCTGTAAGTTTCCCTATCGAGGAAACTAGAATGGTTAACTCATCATTAGGCCTATGAACATACTTCTCACTACATTTATGTGTAGAATATCTCAAGCTTTCGTTTGGACATGTGATATGAACTATTCGACATGCTGCATGATCAGCTTTCACTGATAAAACCTCAATACCCTAATGATAATAAACCCAAATAAATGTTTCTCTACATGAAAAATCTCTCTGTAAGCTACTAATGTTACAGGTTCCAAAACTTTTGCAAATGAAAACTGATGAGTAGCACAAAACTGGGAGCAGTTTCCATCAAGCCCTGACAGCATAATTGACTACCAAAACCTCCCTCAATTCAGAAGCTACTGAAGAAAGAACAGTTTATGATTGCGATAATGGATTCTTAAAACAGGACTCTTAGGGAATATTAGGACAAATGTGATGTGTAGGCCAAGGAAAGAACGGTAGCTATGTGAAAGCCACTGTTTCTAATCCATTGCTAACATCACACAGACTTTGATAAGTTCAAAATTGGAGTTCATTAAAGACATTCCTATGAGCTAAGAGAGTTGAAGATCTCCAAGCTTTCATCATAGATAACCTTTACATTGACTGGATTCTAAATGGCTTCGATCGCCTCAAGATCCAATCAAACTCGAAAACTGTTTCAGCTGCCAGGACACAGAATTATGCCAAGCGCAAAGCTGATACTCAACAGCATTTCCATTCTGCTTTCCTTTCATAATCATCTTTCAGTACCATACACCAGGCCCATGAGTTACTTTTGGTGCAAGGCATCAAGACGTACACTTCTAGGAAACAAAATTCCGCAGACATATGGTGAAAATGACTGAGATAGTAATACCTCTCTCAGCAACTCAAACGATTTTGTGCAACCCAATGTTCAAATCAGAAGATATAGAAATGAGGAGCGGGACTGCATGATGCCAAATAGCTTTGAAGACTCGTTTTTGATGGGCTTTAATGGACTGAGAAGGTTTGTGTGAATTGTACCTTATGTCAAAAATGTGGATGACTGGATCAACCGACCCAGATGTTATGTACAAGCCATCAGGTGACCAAGCCTGGTTTATGAGAGCTGACTGTGAGTCACTACTTTCTTGCTTCCACCCAAAGGCCTGAACCTCAGTCTGCCTCAATCTATAATCAAATAAGCGAAGCTGCCTCTCTATAGTCCTGCATTATAAACACGCAGTCATGGAATTAGATTAAGCAAAATATGTCTATGCAAGTATATTCCCTCAAAAGACACATTTGCGCTTAAATACTACCTAGTGCAAGATGATGTTTCCAAGTGTATTAATGTCACAAACAGAAGAAATCAAGATTTCAAGATTAAAGAGGCTTGGTACTTGTTTTTAAAAATAAAAAGGGAAACGGCATCATCACAAGACAAGAATGAACCTTAAAAACCTGCACTAATGTCACCATGTTTTCTCCATATAAGGCCATAATCCCTAGCTTTTCGGAGGTTTCCTAGCATTCCTAAAGCAATCCGGGACGATCACAGTTTTGATCAATTTGTCTTGCTTCTCTTGAATAAAGTATGGATCCTTATTAAATGCCAGAATTCTAAGTACTAATAAAAGGCTTGTCTAAAAGATTGAAGGCTTCCGACATAAAGCACTATATCTTCCTTCCCCCTCCATCTTAATTACACCAGTTTCTCCTCAGACCACTTGCATTTCAGAAGAATCTGGTTCTTGACTTAGTTCATAGCATTGCATTCTTTCCTTGCTTTGCATAGAATCCATTTAAATGATTGTTTGGACTTTTGATCCTGCTTCAACTAAAAGATCGCAACTCAGCCATTAACATGATAGAACCATCCATATATATTACTATGGCCACCCTCATTCTACTAACTGATCCCTTCAACCCCAAAGGTTGAAGATCTTATCACTGTCAAGGCTACTATATGATTAGTTTTTTTTTTGGACTGGTCCTTACTATTCATTACAATTTGGGGAAGTGTCACAAAAAAAAAAAAAGGAAAAACAGTATCATTATGTAGTTTGGTTCTGCCGTAGAAAATCTCAAACGTTTTAAATATGATCATGCTCATTCCTGTGACTACATCAAAACCAGAAGCAAGTCTTAATTCTATGCTTAATAGAATAACTTTGCAGCAAAAAGAGACTCCTGGTTCCAATATCCATTTCAAGTCTCAGCATTGGGCATTGGATAGAAAATTTCCCCTCTATGATTCAGAAATTTTAAACTTTTTGCCATTTAGAACTTTATGTTCCTTCAACAATTTAGGGCACACTGCAGTGAGGATCTCAAATTACACATTTATGCAATGACTCAAAACAACCAAATACAGTACAACAACTACTACTACTGTTACACCTCAATCCCAAAATTGAGGTCGGCACTCAAAACAACCAAATACACTACAGTATTAGATACTCCTAAGAATTATAACCAAATCATTGCTGGTCACAAGTGCTATATCTTTTTTAATTACTTAAGGACCAATTTACTAGAGTTCACAAGAGATTCTGGGGACGTCTTCTGATACTGAATATCTCACGAAAACAAATATTTTTGCCGAGTGCACATTATTCTAAATAAAAGTAATTGCAAGAAATGAGGAACTTTTGTACAAGGAATAGGGGTGGCAAATGGTTGGATTGGATTGGATTGGATGGGTTGAATATGGATTGAGAATAAATGGTCTGGATTACAATCCATCCAAATATAATATGAGCAAATATGGTTTGGGCAAAATGATTCTAACCCATTTAAATAAATTTGTTTTTTTTTAAAAAAAAAAAAAAAACCCCTCGTCCCCCCCCCCTCCCGACCTTCAACCAACCTATCCCTAAAAAAATTTTGTTTTCGAAAAACCAAAAAAAGTATTTAAAAAAAAAATAAAAAATTTACCCCCCCCCTATTTCCATCAACCTACCTCTACCCCCTCCCCCCCACCCCACCCCCCGCGGCCCACACCTTTCACCAACCGACTCCTAAATTTTTTTATTTTCCAGAAATAAAAAAAAATCTGTTTCATTTCTCTCTTATACGGGCTGACTTATATGGGCTGAATATGATTCTCATGTTTACCCATTTTGTCCATATTTGTATGAGCTTAAATAGGTTGAAAATCATAATAACCCATTTAAGATAAGGAAAGAAAATATGAGTGATCCATTTAATTTAATATGGGTAAAATGGTTTCATCTCACTTATATGGGCTAAAATTGTCACCCCTAACGAGGAAGGACTGGTAACATAGCTAGGAATCAGTATGTAAAAAATGCACCTAAAGATCATAGAAAAGACTGCATCAGAAACTTTACCCTGTCTGAACCATAAAGAGATTGAAGTCGCATGGATTAGGTAAAACACTCATGCATTTATTTTCTATTTGATGCTTGTATTCTGCTCTTTGAGCAAGCAAATCAAATCCAATGATCCGCTTGTCAGCTCCAGCGGACATCACAACTTT
Organism: Solanum pennellii; assembly: GCF_001406875.1. Lineage (NCBI taxonomy): Eukaryota > Viridiplantae > Streptophyta > Magnoliopsida > Solanales > Solanaceae > Solanum > Solanum pennellii. The sequence continues at coordinate 56,679,977 of NC_028648.1, read as the reverse complement.
CTTATGCTGTAAACCGGCAACTCCCATCACTGCAGAAGAATGCAAACTTCTATGCAATGCTTTAGGTTTCCATGAATTTTCTCCATCTTTATTGCTCCACATGATAACTGCATGATCACTACCACCAGTAACAAACAGGATATCTTCCCATGGCATGAAGATCATATTGTTGACTACCCCTTTAACATGAGGCTTCTCCTCCAAGAAACTTACACGCATCTTCTGTTGATAAAAAGCACATGAGAACATAACTGGGATAAAATCAAAGTAATATTTGATGTGATAGGATGCCTGATGAGCTTTGAATGCTACATACCTGAGGTTGAAATACTACATACCTAAGCATCAACAACTTCAAAAGCAACAGGAAAACAATGCAATTGGTAGCTAAAAGACCTATTTAATAGTCAGGGGAAACCTATGACTACAAGGCTTATCTGAAGCCTCTAACATGATGGTTATCTGAAGAAAAGGAAAAAGGAAAACATGATATTGAGCCTGTTAATCATCATAAATGGTAATTCCATGTGTACAGAATATTATGGACAAGAACATAATAAGAGAAAAACTACAATATAAGTACTCTCATCCTCTTTATTGAACAAAGTGACAACGTAAGTATTTCAATCCTCTTTGGCAGCTCAAATGAAATATAATACAAGTACTTTAAGTTATCAGGTTAAAGTCCAGATATTCAAGGAATCAGAGGACTTCCTCATCCTATCCTACAGCTTTCCATCAGAAAGACCTGTAATCTGGGTTTCATATGTCTATTAAACCACTACCACGAACCTTGCTTAACACACTATCCCAAACATGATAAAGTGAAAGTGGACTAATATACCGTTCTATCTATATCAGTTTCAAAAAAAAATTAATACATACACACTGCTCATACTGCTCTGTCGATATGAAATCATAATGCAACTCAATCCAGAGGACTTAGCACACGCGTGCACATGTATACATGCTGTTTCATTCAAGTAGGTTGTACAGTTCTATGAACTTTGGCATATAATTTTGGGGGAGTTAATCTCGGACTTAAACCTTTACCTCTTTTCCTTTGTTAAGATTCAAGATTGAAATTTGAGAATCCCCGCCATCAGCACTATAAGCACAAAAGAGACTATGGCCTTCCGGATGCCAGGCTAAATCTTCTGGCCATCTCCTATGCTTGGACGAAAAGCAATCAGTGGAACTAAGAAGATTAGCAGTTGACCTGATTATCCAAAAATAAATAAATTAGGTAACTCAAAACCATCAGAACACAAACAAAGTAAAACAATAAAATTAGCATTTAAAAGTTATTGTTGCCTGAAGTAGGATTGCCATCCAAAATACAATCTCACAAAGGAAAGATATACTGATATGACTAAGGAAATTAACTTTCAAAGTTCTAACATACCCTCTGCCATGTACCTGCCATAAGTTGACAAGCCCGTCCAACGCACTGCATATTCAGGGGTAAACTAAATTAGCATTCAGGATAAAGTAAAGCTATATGGAAAACCCACTTGCGTTCTATGTCGGATGCTCAAAAATGCCAAGGAAAGAGCAAAAAATACAACTAAACTGGGCCTTAGTCAAGAGAAAGTGAAGTGCAGTGGTTATTACATCAAGGAAAAGAAATCAGCTACTCTTAACAAATTAAAAGATACTATCAGCAGGAAAGACAGACTGCAATTGAGGAATCAAATAATAGCTTCGTGATTAACACTTGAGATTGACAGCAGAATCTAAATGATGTACTAGACAGTGGAAGCTCTACTAGGATAAAGCAGCAATCATCAATGAATCTACATTATAACATCTTGCTTTCCTAAAAATGCTATGTCGAGGACTGCAATTAAGCTCAAGCACAATTCCCATAGAGAGGTGGGAGAAGGAACCGGACAAGCTTCTTCACTAAGTGTGTCCATTGCCAAACCATTGACAACTCCAGAAGCAAGGAATAAAATGCATCCATAGTCAAATTGTCATTTAGCATGAGTACATGACCTTTACACCGACTCTTAAGCACTGTGTAAGTCCTAATAAAAAATTTACCTGCTTGCAAAAAGTTGATCATTTGTAGGACACGAAATAATTGTTCTCAGCTTTCTCTTGTGTTGACTAGATATGACACAGGACGTCTGGCAGCGTACCATGCTCGCTGAAGAGTAACTACCAATCAATGGTATCAGCTCTCTATGCTCTTTCTGCTCTGTATTTACAAAGCAAACATGATAAATATATGCGTCAGTTGGTAATTTTCATATCAAAAAGGCTTTCGCCCTGCATGCTCCTACCAGTGATCAATAATAACTACCAGAATATTTCAAGATATAACAACATTACCAAACTTCGTTTTTGTTCCTTTAGGCTGAAGTTCCGAAGCTTCCTTCTCCGGCGTTCTGTGACTTTTATCTGCTTTTAACTTTGTCATACTAGTAACATGAGGAAAACCTGATCCACCGACCTGAGAATCAGAAGCACTTGAAATTTTAGGACCAGATTCTATAATCTTCAAAGGTTGAGATACTCTTGGTTTCACATCAGGAATGACAAGTAATGGTTTCCCCTGGGGCACACTGCGAGAACTATTATCATTTTTCTGGAAAGGGCTTGCCATTTTCCTATCTGGCACTGGAGATTTCCTAAGCGGTTGATTGCTGTCTTGGATACGATGTCGTTTAGATTCAGACAAGCTATTAAAAGGGCCCTCGTTTATCTGAATGGGACTTGTGGATCTTCTTTTGGATGTCACTGGATATGCCCCGTTCCCACGGGAGCTTGTGGATGCTGCTATGTTCTCTCGGCCCCGAAGACGAGCTAATTTCAGCTGTGTCTCCTCTAGCCTATTTTCTGCTTCATGGTACTGCACAACTCATCCAAAAAAGATAAAGGGATGTCAATTTTTCTCCAAAGAAGTAAAAGAATGACTCTTTAAAGAAACAAAAATGTGAAAAGTAAATCATCCTCCAGGTTCCATCTAACATTCCATACATCCTTCTGAATTTAATGCTTCAGTGAACTGCAGATTTAATAAGAATATGAACTGCTAACGAGGCAAAAAAAAAGAGTACCTGAGATTTGTAATAGGTGAGGCGTTGTCGAAGATGTTCAACTTCCTTCGTGCGATGTTCAATGAGAGCGATAAGTGCTTCTTCTTGCTCCTTTCTCTCTTGCTCTTCCATTCTTCTTCCATTCGAATTCGGATTCAGTTTATCTTCTTCTCCGTTTACAGTTTTGGGGTTCGGAGGTTTATTCATTTTCACGATAGCGTCTCTCTGTCTCTCTTTTCAATCAATAATCCCTATAAATATTGTTAAATTTATATATGTTATTCCTTCTGTCCATTTTTAATTTATCCAAATGTATTTTTCGAAAATTAATTTGACTTTACATTAATTTAGAGCCTGTTTGGTTCAGCTTAAAAGCTGGTCAAACTGACTTAAAAGCTGGTTTTTGACTTATTTAGCTGTTTGGCAATACTCAAAATAACTTATTTTAAGTTTAAAAAAATTTATTTTAAGCCAAAAGTTAAAAGCTGGGGTAGTGGTGCTTTTTCTTTTTTAGCTTATAAGCTGTTTTAAGTTGACCACGTTTTTATCTTTTTGCCCTTAATATTTTTGTACAATCTCCAAATTACCCATATAACCCTAACATCTCTTTCATCCATTTCTCCCTTTTCACATTCGGCATAGCAACTTCAGCACTTTTATCCAAACCCATAACTGCTTATTTTAAAAATAAGTTTCAGCACTTTCAAAAGTACTTTTTTAAAGCTGCTTTTATTAAGCCCATCCAAACGGGCCCTTAATATGTTTAATAAAAAAATTATATCATTACTTAAATTCTCATTTTTTACATATTAATATCATGAAAAAATATATTATAAAATGTTACCCAAAGTTATTACTCCCTCCATTTCAGATTAATTAAATTGTTGAGGTATTTCATACTATTTTAAGAAAAGTAGAATAAAAAAACATAAATTAGGCATAACTTTTCATTTTTACGCTTATTAATTATTGTCAAATTTATGATTATACTAACTAAATATTAATTGATCACTAATTTCAATACTAACTAGTAAATGGTGAAATTAGAAGAACAATCTAAAAGTAGGGGTGGGCATTCGATATTTCGGTTCGATTTCGTTTTTTTTTATTTTCGATTCTTGTAAAATGTGTACCGAATATCGAACTGAAATATTTCGGTTCGGTTCAGTTTTTGTTATTTTGGTTCTATTTTTGTTAATTCGGTTCGGGTTTTTTATTTCGTTTTTTTAATGGGACTGCTTAGTGGGCTTTTTAAATTTTTAAACTTTACAATTTTTATTTGATTTTTCAACTTAATGGGCTAAAAAGTAAAAATAGACAATACATCAAAAATAGACATCTGGCGGCTGCTGCTGCTGGCGCCTGGCGGGCTGCTACTGCTGCGGCTGCCTGAAAGAGGAAGAAGACTAGAATAAGAAGAAGACTAGAATAGGAAGATGTGTTGCCTCCAAGAGGAAGAGGAATAGGGACATTACATAGGGTTTCACATACTTTTTTCTTTTTTTAGAAGATTATTTAACATTAATAATTATTAATTTATATAATATAAATTATAATATAATATTTCGGTTTAAACCGAAATACCGAATACCAAAATATTACGTACCAAAAATCGAATCAAAATATCGAAAAATACAAAAAAGTAAACCAAATACCGAACCGAAAACCGAAATTCTGAAAAAATTCGGTTCAGTTCGGTGTTTTGGTTTTCCGGTGTTTATGCCCACCCCTATCTAAAAGTGCTATTGAAAACTGAACAATTAAGTTAATTTGAAAAAATGAAAAATATCTATAACAATTCAATTAATTTAAAATGAAGAAAGTATTCTTAAAAAGAAAATTATGACAACTAAAAATAAACGGAGATTGTAATAGGTTGAAATTATTTAATTACCAATAATAAAGATATTAATTACCCAACAAATCACAAAGATTTATTACTTCTTGCATTTCATAATAATTGAGTTGTTGGTGTGTATTGTGTTTCACACCCTTGAAACTAACAGTACGCCATAAATTAGATATTATTTTTCATTTTTATTCTTATTATTTTTTGTCAATTTAATTTTTAGAATAATTAATAATTAATCATATTAATTAATTTAACAATTCAAAGCAATTAAAATTTCTTGAACTTATCAAATAGAAAATTCAAATAAAAGATAAATACTTTAAAAATAATGTAGAGCATTGAATAATTAAATTAATTTAAAATATAAAAAATATTTCGATAATATTATTCTGAAATGGAGGGAGTAATCAGGTTTTCCTTTTTACTCAGTTTAAGGGTCTGTTAAAATTTGATTTCTCACATCTATTAATCGTGAAGATATTTGAAGTCACAATTATTAATTGTTTTTTAGATTGGACGACATCAGGTGCATTTTAACACTGATTTACAGCTCTCAGTGCACAATAGTAAGGCGACAATTGTGCAGTAAAAGTGTTTCTCGATGACTCGCCGTCAAACAGTTCATACACAAACACCAAAAATAGTTACCTCTCCTACTAGTGAAGCTCAGCAACTGAATATGCTTACTTTTGGAAGCTTCTTACCTCCAAAATTCGATACAGTTGTAGAGGATGATAATAGTGTAGAAGATGAAATTCACTTGGAGAATGCATATGGGAAAGAAACTCCAAAAAGACGACTTTTTTGGATGCTGAAACGTCTAAACATCCTATTCCAGCGGAGATTCTGATAGAGGCAACCACAACAATGGTAAGACCTTGAATTTTATTCCCTTTATGCTTAAGGAGGGTGTTCTTACTATGATAATTGAGGAGGAGGATATTTGCCTACAAATCAAAGAATGAGAAACAACATTAATTGGCTATAAAATTGGAGATAACCCATACGAAGTGCAAATGCTAGAGTATGTCAAGAAGGTATAGTGTTTTGTTGAACTACCCCATGTACTTTATCATGATGATGGTTACTATGTTTTAAAATTTTGTAATATAGCTGAAAAGGAGAAAGTGATACATACTGGACCTTATTTGTATGGAAACAGACCCATGATTTTGAGGAATTGGGATGTGGATTTTGAACTGGATGATGATATGTTTACCCAAATCTCAATTTAGGTAAAGTTCCCTAGATTACATATTGAATACTGGTCTGTTGCGGTATTAAACAAGGTTGCCAGTGCTATTGTGATTCCTTTGGCTACATATGGATATAGAAAATATCTTATGCGAGGGTTCTAATTGAGGTGGATATTTCGAAAATCCTGCTAAATATCATTGTTGTTGCAACCCCTTCTGGACCTTGAAATTAATATAGTTAACATGAATAAAGACCCAAATTCTATAATAATTGCATTAAATTAGGACACATGGAAGATGAATGATTATATAAACATGCTCCAGATGAAAAAAAATATGAACGAATTAGAAGGATTGGACATGAACCATGAGAAGGGTAAGAGAATAGGGGTAAAAGAATAAGGATGGTTACTAAATGGATACCTATTCAGACTCAGAAAATGATACAATAATCAATAATGAAGCAACTGAAACTCCTAAGGTGGCACAATGAGCCTAATCCTGGACAAAGGAGTGGGAGGCTACATGTGGAGGACAACATCAATATAGAGGGTACAACATCAACTATTGAAACTGATTCTAGACAAAGAAGTGAGAAGCAACATGTGGTGGAGAGCATCTGTTCACAAAATATAGTAGCATCCATTGGAATTGATTCCAGGCTATGAAGTGGAAATAAACATATGGAGGAATGTTTAGATAGTATACTAGAGAATCAGCTGCAAAATGAAAGGAAGAGTGTTTGCAACTACATTCATTCTTTCCCACATGTTCATCTCTACTTGGAATGTTAGTGTCCTTAACCTAGGACATAAATAGAAGGAGATCAAACTCTTTCTGAATATTTATACAGTAAATATGTTTGAAAACAAGGGTCAAGGAACATAAAGCACCCCAAATAAGAAGGAAAATAGCTTATGGATGGCTAAATGCACATAATTATAGTAGTGGTGATAGCAATGACAGAATATAAATATGGTGGAGAGATAATTTGAAAGTGCAAATCATTGAGGTGCTGGGTGCATGAACAATTTATTCATTGCCTAGTGAAAGATTCGGGGGTGCAGACTAGATTATATGTTACTATTGTTTGTGCAAAGAATAAATTGTTGAAAAAGAGATTTTGTTACAGGATATTATACGGATCACATTACAGCAGCAATTTTCTTAGGTTGTATGTGGAGACTTTAATAGTGTCTTGAGCTTAAAAGATAGATTGGGATCCCTTGTCACACAATGGGAGATACAGGGATTTCAGAATGCCATAGATCAACTGCAACTAACAACCATCAGAGCTACTGGGTGGCATTTTACTTGGTACAACAAACATGCCAGTGATAAAAGGGTCTAGTAAAATTGATTGGGCTTTTGAAAATATACAGTGGATACAACAGTTTGGTCATGTAGAAGATGAATTTTTGAATCCCTTAGTCTCTGATCGCTCCCCAATAAAAATTGAGTGTAAACAACACTATAACAGTCATCCTAAAGTCTTTAGATTCTATACTGATGTGATGGAACATCCTAAATTTGATGCAATCATGAATAAGGCGGGGGGGGGGGGAGTACTGAGTGTACAATGAAGCAGATATGGAGGAAATTTAAGAACTTCTAATATCAAAGTAAGGAAATGAATGCATATATAGCCTCATATAAACAGAAGTTAAATGCTTTGAGGGAACAATTAGATATCTTACAAACAAACCTGCAAACAAGCAACTTGGATCACAGCATCATAAAGCAGGAGAAGAAAATCTTAATAGATATTGAGAAGTGGAGTAATATTGAGGAGCTTGCAATCAGAAAAAAAAAACTAAAGCAATATGGATAGGTCATGGAGACTCCAATACCAGATACTTTCGTGCTCAGCGGAAGATTAGAACCAGTCACAATACCATATCCTCTATATTTACTAAAGAAGGAAACAAGCTGACAGACCCTAAATTAATAGAAGAAGAGTTTATTTCTGTCTTCAAAGGGCTGATGGGGACTAGAGCATCTACATTGTCATGTTTAAATACAAAGGTGATTAGAGGTGAAGGTTGTCTATCCATAGCCTATCCTTTATCTCTTTATATTGGCTATAGAATACTTAAAAAGAAAACTCAACCAATTACTTGAAATGGAGATTTCAACTATTATCCCAGATGTGAAAGAATGAAAATTATACATATTTGTTGATGATTTGCAGGACTGACATTGTACCTATCAAATTAATGCATGATGCTTTCATAAAGTTCTTTAATGCATCTGAATAACAAGTAAATAATGATAAAAGTTTTATATATATTATTGGAGTAAGTAATCAAACAAAGTAGGACATTGTAGAAGCATTGGGATTCAGTGTGGGTACTTATCCATTTAGGTACCTTAGTGTACCCTTATCCTCAAAGAAATTGATTGTTGTTGCTTATTTATCACTCATTGAGAAGATCACAGGCAAAATTATTTGTTGGCCTGTCAAGTTATTGTCACATGCCGGAAAAATGCAATTAATTAAAGTAGTGTTGTTTAGGGTTCAAGCTTATTGGGCACAAACTTTTCTCATCCCTAAGAAGGTTATGAAAACAGTTGAGCAACTTTGTCGAATATTTTTGTGTGCAGGTACAGTGACAGTATTCAAGAAAGCTTTGGTGCACAACTATTATATCAAGAAGGGTGATATTACTCAAGTTCAAATCCTAAAAATGCTTTATGGGTGGTGAGAAAGGTATTGAAAGATACATACCACCTGACCACTAGACTACAAAGCCATGGAACATTACATCAACAAGTTGGAGATTTTTAGTAGGGAGGGAAATTTTCAATCCATAAAATATATGTCAACTTAATGTCGGTTCATCCTAAAGTAACTTGGAAACATCTTCCTATGCATCCAAAGATACATCCTAGATACAAGTTTATTTTATGGATGGATATACAGAAGCAACTGACAACGGTTGAGAGATTGCAAAAGTGTGGCATTAAGGTTCCTCCTGATTGTGTCTTCTGTGGGCAACACCTAAAAACATTTGCACATTTGTTCTTTGAATGTGTTGTAACCAGGATGATATGGGGAGATTATTACATTGGCTAGGGTATAACAGACAAATATAAGATTAGGAGAATGGAGTGATGTGGATGAGGCAAATTGAAAAAAAGAAGATGTGGTCAAGTTGAGATAACTAACTGCAAGTTTGTAATGACTGTGCACAAGGTATAACAAGTTAGAAATTTCATTCGATTCCAACAAAAGCCTTTTTTTCTCCGAATTGATCGTTAAGGACATAGTGATACACATACATATAAGAAGAAAAATATAGCATGGAGGAAGTGTATACAGAGATTTAACACATTACCCCATTTGAATGTTATGCTTTTTGCTATAAATGAAAATTCTAATTTTACCAAAAAATAATAATAAATAAAATAAAATTGTTCTTTACAATTTTGAAATGTTACACACTTCTAAAATATTTAAAAGCATAATAAATGAGTATTTAATTAGTATTTGATTAAATGGCTTTTTTAATTGAATATAATATAATTACTTGACAGTACACATAATTGTAAACATTATAATTTTGTATATATTCAATCTTTTTCTTTGAAATATTTTATTCTTTCTTTTAACTTTTTTATTTTTTCTCTTTTATTAATTTCTTATTATTCACTTTTAATTAATTTGAAAAAAATTATGTGTATTTTTTAGAAATATAATATTAGACTTTTTTGAAAGTGTCCTTTTTTTTTAGTTTTATCAATGTTTTGATTTCTTTCATTTTTTTTAATTATTTAAAATACAAGACATTAAGAATTGAATTTAAAGGAAAAAAAAACATAATAAATAAATAAAAAACAACAATCCATCTTTTTAATTATATGTCTACTAAATTTGCGATAACATGTGCTGAGCACGGGCCAACATGATTACATAACATGTTAGAAGGGTGTTCCATATTTTCAACACTTGAAAATTAAAATTTTACAACTCAACAGAGAATATAATCACACATATGCATAACAAATATATAATCATTACTTCCTCATACTATAATCTAATAAAGAAATTTATAATGGGCGGGGAAATAACATTTCAATAGTATCCAGAAGAAATGACTGAACGATTCGATATGTTATGATTTGTATTACAATCTCTTTGACAGTGAATCAAAAAATAAAAATGAAACCTTTGAATTACAACGCACCAATCCTTAGATGGTTAGATGTCAGAGGGAGCCCAAAATAGATAGACCACTCTGCAAATTTGTGTGTCAAAGGTTGCAAAAAATTTTGCATTTGTATTGTGGGTTTACAACTAAAGGAATGATTCTTAAGATTCACCAACATGGTGGTGGCTGCATTAGAGGAATTAGCTTGATAGAATGTGTAATATTTGTTTGGAATGATTTGCTCTGTACTTATAGTTGAATGTATTGTGGGTTTACAACTAAAGTACTTATAGTTGAATGGGCAAAATATGACCAAATAAGATTGAAAAAATATAAAAAATTATAGGTGTTATTGCTAACATCCAGATCTTCACAGTAACTTTCTGTTTTTTGTCCTATTTGTGGAGGATGAAAAAGACCTGAAGAGTGCATAAGAATCAAATACACAATTCAATTACCTAATGATCAACTAAACTCGCAACTGAAATTTATCACTATACTAGTCCAGCACGATAAGAAGTCTTAAAAGATTACATTATAAAAATCAGAAGTGCTAAAACAAGAAGCATTGAGAAATTTTAAAAATTTTATATAGTGAGGAACGGTAAAAAAAACTATAAAAAAAAGTACGTAGTTACATGTGACATAAAAGAAAAAAAGAAAAAAAATGGGTCGTATTGTCACCAATCATACCCAAATTATTTTTGATAATTTTTCATTGTACACCAGATCTATCTCAACTGATAGTAGAATATCTGAGAATAAAAATTCAGCATTATTTCCACGACATTTGTATCAGAATGGTGTTCTTCTTCCCGAGCTTTGAAGTGAACTAAAGTTCAATGCAAACGTAATTCCTAATTAATAAATCACAAAAAAATAAAGCAGAAGACAAAAATATCTGTGTTATAGAAGGTAAAGTTAAAAAAATAAATTGATACTTGCACAAAGAGACAAAAAATGGAGGAACTTGAATTTTCAATTATTGCATCAATTAGTCAAAAAGAAATACCAAGAGAATAGAGGGGCCTTGAGGAGACGACGATGAAGAAATAAGAAAACCAACTCCTTCAAATATTAACTTAACCTCTTGATAATTCAAATCATTATTTTGCAATTAATTTGCAAAAAACAATACTACTCCATTATGTTGTTCCACAATAAACCAACAGTAACAAACTTCTATATCTGTAGAAACAAAAAGAAGTAAAAGAAGCACATATATTTTCTTCTTTAAGAACTCCATAAAAAAAATATTATCTAGAAGAAACTCGTCGCATTGATAAATATAAGAGAAATAATATTTCTACGTCCATTATATAAAACAAGACAGATCAAGGAAATAAAATATACATGAAAGCAAATGAAAATTATTTTAAAAGCCATTCTTTATCATAATGATGTATTGCTTAATAATATTGTCTAGTAATTGTAAATAATATAACTATTGAGATGTTGAATGATATGCAAGTCATAACACTGCGGTGTGAAAAAGAAAAAGAAACAAAATCTATTTTAATTATTCTATGCATATAATCAAACATCTTAGTTGCATAAAAATTGCACTGACATCATGAATTTTCCATCAATTTGAAGACCACTCTTTGCTTTAGGTACAATCAATAAAAGAAGAAATCCATTAGTTAGAAAATATATAAGGCAATATGGTTTATGAGGAGTTCAAAAGAAAAACACCTATAAGGATATTATTCTTGGAGATTATATGACTTTCTAAGTGTCTTAAAGTTGTGGTTTACTGATTTTAATTATAACTTGATTAACATATGGTCATCACATTATTGTGTCGTAATTGTCCGCAAGAACATTACAGTAAATTTTTTTTAGGTACAATTATATGCAAAGATTAAAATTTAAAACATAACTTGCCTCATTATATTAACTTTAAAATAGAAAAAGTATCAACATTTTCATTTCACAATGTTGTGTCATTTACCAAAGTCAAGAACACAAGGTTGTAACTGATTGCTAGGGAAAAATACATTTAGTTTGTAATCACTTTCAGCGAGCGAAAGAGAATATATTTTCAAATCTACTAATCTAAGTAAGGCTAAAAAGTTTGCTAGTTTATTCCCTTACAGAAAATTGTGGCGTACCCAAAGTCATTCTAGTGTAGAGAGCCTGCAATTCCGCCATTACAGTGCTATAGGCATATACAACTTTGCTAAATCCAATAACGCAATTACCATACGAGTCTCTAATAACACCATTAATTTCACCCATGTGTTTTGTGTGGACAAAAGTCTCATCCGTATTTAACTTGAATACATTAGGGGCCAGGGGAAACCAGCGGACTAGGATTTGATAATGAGTAATTGGTCATGAAAATGAACTCTTTAGCTCTCATGAGAGTGAGGGGAAGAGAGATAGTAGGAGTAAACAAAGTGTTGGATGGAAAACCTGTTGATTACGTTGCAAACAAATATGTCATAGCACAAAGGGGTAGAAGTCTTTCCATTTCAGAGTTGATGTGTCACGAAGGGGAACATCAAGGTCATGAACATTTTGCAGCCAATGAGTTGCAGTGTTGATAATATGGTGCATATTCAATCCTATGTCTAGCAAAAATTTCCTAACCGTAAAACAATCTAAGAGGATATGGCGAACTGATTTAGTTGAGAACATTCCATTCAATTAAAAGGATCAATAACGGATGTCCTTAGTGTGATTTTTTAGTGTAATAGAATTGGCCTTAGTAACAATGTTATTAGGAATGACTATATATAGAGAGTTTTCTCCAGATTCGCTTGTCTCATTTCCAAATTTTGGATACCTTAAGAGTATACTCATTGCATTGTGAGGTTCCATGAATAAGGTTACGAAGGGAAGGAGTATGGGGATCCAACTATGGTTCCATTGGTCTATGATTTTTCCGGTGCTCGCTGCCCAAGCTAACCCTTGCGCACACAGTTTCCCTCCTTTCAAAATATTTTGTCAAGTAAAAGAAAATGCTGAAATTGAGATTTTAGAATTATATTTATTAAGGAGCATACTGGTCCACATGGAGTTGGGATTGGTGAGAAGTCTCCACGAGACACTTGCAACGATGGTGAGGTTTTTATCAATAACTTTTGAGAGGCCAAGCCCGCTTTTGTGTTTGGGCATTCCAACTAATATAGTGTAATTTATATCTTTTGGGTAGTAGATCCCCTAAGGAAATATCTTTGAATCTTGCAATTTCCTTACAAATATGATTATACGTTTGATGACATGCTTATATTTGGTACAAGTTTAAATATTTTCAATCGTACCAAATTATTTTTGTCTATTGATTTTGATATGAAAGATCTGGTGAAGTAAATATGATTTTGGAAGTTAAGGTAATAAGGAGTAAAGATGGTATAATATTGTCAAAAGAACATTATGTGCAAAGACTTTTTAAATATTTTTGAATGTTTTGAGGTGACACTTGTAGTCATTCCTTATGATGCTAACTCTAAATTGAAAAAATAATTATTAACCTAGTTGCTCAGTCTAAATATGCTCAAATTATTGAAAGTCCATTGTATTTGATGAATTTTACTAGGCATGATGTTGTGTGTTGATTGGTTAGATATATTGACAATTCCAATAATGAGCATTGATATGCAATAAATAGAGTGATAAAATATTTCAGAGAAACATGAATTATGGTATACATGTATAGTGAATTTCCTTTTACTTTAGAAGGATATTATGATGCATCCTGGATCTCTGATTCATATGAGACTAAATCGAATACTGGATATGTGTTTACCTTAGGTGGTGATGCAATATCCTGAAAATCATCTAAATAGGTGATCATTACTAGATTGATTATGGAGTTAGAGTTTGTAACTCTGTAGTTGGTTGGTTCTGAGACTAAATGGCTAAGAAATTTCTTAGTGAATATTCCTTTAATAAAGGATGAATTTCCAGATGATTCCTTCAATAAAGAATGTATTATTGATCCCTTCGATGAAGGATGAATTTATTGATCCCTTCGATGGATGATGAATTGATGATCTCTTTGATGAAGGATGAATTGTTGATCCCCTTGATAAAGGATGAATTGTTTATTTCTTTGATAAAGGATAAATTGTCTCATGAGTTTATACACTGGAATTGTGAAGCCGCAATTGCTATTGCGAAGAATAAATCTTACAATTGTAACAGTAGACAGATGAAATTGAGGCATGATGTCGTTAAACAGCTGCTAAAAGATGAAATAATTGCAATTGATTATGTGAAGTCAGATTGAATTCGGCTGATTCACTGACGAATTTCGTGGGAAGAAAATTAATTCTTCAGACCTCAATAGAAATGAGGTTAAGGCCAATTGATAGCAAATAAAAATGGTAACACAACCTATGTGATTGGAGATCCCATGAAGTAGGTTCATATGGGTAATAACAAGTCAACACTACTCTACTACTAAAAATAGGGATGAGTTATTAGCTCTTAATGAATTCATAGTCCTAATCAAGGAAGGTGTATTTAAAACAGTGTACACTTGATGAATTCACCTATATGAGAAGTGGAGTGTGACCGCTCCTATGAGACTTTGACCTAATCTCTAGAGCTCTCATGAATACCAGGCACACGCATGACCTATTAGCGCAAAACCGCGTTAAACAACAAAATTACTATGGTCAAAATGTGTTTGGTCAAGTCTCTGACTTACAATTAGATTTATTTGGTTCATAGAAATATTATATTTCACCAGTAATTCTGTAAATTAAATTTTATCAAGCTAAGTTTGGTTCATAATCCGGAAGACACCAAACCTACTGCATTTTGTCCTGAAAATCCAGCAAGTTATAGTTTTATAAAAAACTTTTGAAATAAGTGGGGAATTGTAAAAAAGTATTTTTATTTCAAAAGATTATTTTATTAAATGTATTAACAAAGTCAAATAATTAAATTACTTTGGAGTTATTTCTCGGAGAAATGGCAATTACTTTTATTATGGCATGAGTTTCCATCTCTTTGACAACTCTCTATACATACTTCATTTTTGCATATAAGTATTTGGACAAATAGCCACTTGTCATGGTGTCATTTTCCCCCTTTCCCCATAAATACTATTCCTTCTTCTTTAGAAAAAGTGAGCAGAGAAATACATTTTTCTATTGTACTCACTCTCTCGTTTTCTCTTTTCTAATTGGGTTTATTTTTAATTAATATTTATTTTTATATTTCTCCTAACAACTTGCTCGTGTTAATTAATTTGCTGAATCCTGTTACTTCTATTTAAGATAAGAAAGTGCTTATTTAATTGTGGGAAAATATTTTACACCGTTGCAATAATTTTTTAGGACAATGCCCAGTACGACTCAAGTATTAATTTTATGTATTGTTATTATATATTATTTTAAGAATTTTTATCTTATTTTCAGGACTATTATTTTGTTAAATAATAAAGCTATTTGTTGATATTATTGCGAAATTTCCTTTATTTTGCCCAACAATCTAAGAAACTATGGCATATATAATGTGTCCTGAAACTACTGATGGTATTGGTGATATTTATGTTGTTGCTACCCTGACTGGTACTGTTCAAGTCATTCTGCCCGAGGTTTACAGTAAAGAAAATTACAGGTATGTAAATAGATTTGGTTACAAATTCAATGCTAATAAAATAACCTACATGAAAAATACACTTCAATGCAAAAGAATGTTGAAAAGAAACGACAATTTCGCTAAGCTAAAAATAAATTTGGCTGAAACGGATGATATGATTACTGCGGTCATTTCATAACTAAATGTTATGACAAATGTGGGAAACTGAGTGATAGACTCTGGTGCTACTAGGTACATTTGTATAAAGAAAAAAGATTTTGTGTCATACACCCAAGCTGAGAAAGGAGAAGATATTGTTTATCTTGGTGACTCAAGGACAACTAAAGTTCTTGAAAAAGGAAAAATTCTTCTCAAGTTCACATCTGGTAAAACTTTCGCATTGAGTGATGTTTTACATGTTCCTAATATCCAAATTGATTTGATTTTTGTGGGATTATTAGGAAAAGGTGGAATGAAGGTTTATTTTGAAGGTAATAATGTCATATTAAATAAAAATAACATTTTTCTGGGTAATGAATTTTGTAACTATGGCTTATTTGTGCTAAATATTTGTGATAATTTTAGTTAATCTGCTTTCGTTTATATGATTGTGCCTATTGTTTATGGCATGGTAGATTAGGACATGTTAATATGTCATATATTAGAAATAGTATAAATTATAGGAACCACATATTATAAATATAAAATAACGTTTAATCCCTTTTAGTTTTGTATTTACCAAAAATCCCTTAAAAATGTAGTTTGCGGGATACATCTTGAGAAGCACGGGATACATTAGTTTTGATACATCTGAATTGGCAGCTGTTGCGGTTAATTAGGAACAAATATTATAAATTTTGTTATTAATAACTATAATCACGTAATTTACGCTCGACAGCTTGCATAATTGATTGACAAATTTCAATTTCAAATTAGAGTAGCTTCATAAAATGAAAATTAGTCCTGATAAAGTTGATCTCATTCTAAGAAGTCGAAAAAAACAGGTTAGAAGATGAATATCTCAATTTTGCTACAACATTTGGGAATTTGGGTAAGCGATGTTTATTAAGAAGGTTACAAGGTTGATGAAGTTGTCGTTGGACATTCCATTTCATTAGTGAATTTGAAAGCGTTGATTTTATCAGAGCTTGAGATCGACACTGTTACAAAAGATATTGAAATCCGATACATTGTTGAGGGAAACTCATATCCATTGAAAATCAAGAACGCCATGGGTGTGAAACTTTATTTGGAAGTAAAAAAAATGCGCTTGGAATCGGCATGTATCCGCTTTGTATTGATACAACTGATAAAATTGTTGGGGAGATACGTAATTTTGATTGTTCATCCGGAGAAGTTGTATGCGTGGAAGGTACCCAAAGAGATACTGAAGCTCTTGGTCTGGTCGAATAGAGAATTTGTGACATTTATTATATTCTTAAATTCTACGAATTACATAACTGATTCCAATAGTACCGATGTGAAGACGGGACAGTTGTATAATGATAAAGGAACACTCATTGTTGTAATGGCTAAATATAAAATAAAGAACACTTTTGAGTGAAAAGATCGGATAAAAAAAGGTATTGGAATGCTTTCTCTCTAATTTGATTGTTTTTCTCTAATACAGTTCTATTTATATTGTGTGTGATACATAAGTATAATTAGTATATATTTCGTTGTGATAATTTTGTCAGTGATTGATGAGTATTGAAATTTGAGTTACATGTGTATTGATAAATGTCATTATGTGATACACAAAAATTTGGACAAAAAATGGTTGTGTTCTTTATTATGTCAGATACGTTAGTTATTAACAACTTTAATATTGCTTTTGTTATATGAATTAATCCAATTAAAAATTTGGACAACTATGTGTTGGTTTTCTTCAGTGATCAATGTGGATGGACTTTAAAGTCTTCTTGCAGAAAAAAATCTGATGTATTCAAAGTGAGATATTTCAATAGTGAACATACATATCCGATGCGGGATAGGATACTAACAAAAGTACAAGCAACAATTGGATTTATTAGTGGTGTGACTGCCCCTAAATTGGTAAATCATAAACGAATTCATACCCCTCAAGATGTAATTGAAGATATTCGAGAATTATATGGGGTTGAGATATCATACCAGTAAGCATGGCGTGCTAGGAAACGTGCACTAGAAATGCTCAAGAGTAAGCCATCAGAAGGATATAAGCAGATGCCGAGATACATATGGATGCTAAATAAAGTGTATCCAAATTCATATATAAGGATGCAAAAGACATAACATAATAAATTCATGTATCTTTTCATAGCCCTAAGACCGTTGATAAGAGGGTTCGACTACTGCAGGCCTGTAGGTGTAGTGGACGTTGCACATCTTGGCGGGGCTTACAAGGGTACTTTTGTATCAGCGAGCACACTCGATGGTGCAGGTATGTTTGTTGTAATACTGATGTAATGTAAAACTTGTTTTATATTTATAGTTAATGTATCTTAGTGTAAACACTGTGTATCATGAAGTTAAATGTGTGCTTCTTTGTAATTAGGTTGCATATTGCCATTAGCATATGGTGTTGTAGACACTGAAAATGACTGTTCGTGGACATGGTTCTTCGAACAGTTCAAAAATGCATTTGGCGAGCGTGAAAACATGTGTATTGTATCAGATAGAAATGAAAGTATCATGAATAGTGTAAGCATTGTGTACCCAAATGTACCTTATTGTGCATGCATATGGCATCTTTGGAAGAATGTATGTTAAAGTTTCAAAAGGAGTAAAAACACACTAAGTAATATATTTTACTCAATGGCAAAAGCATACAGAAAGGAAGATTTTGATAAATTAATGGCTAAGGTGGTGAAAGTTGATCATAGGGTGAAGGATTACCTTGAAGATGCTGGTTATGAGAAGTGGATAAGAGTTCATTCAATTGTAAACAGAGGTAGAATGATGACTTCGAACATCGCTGAGTGTATCAATGGATGCCTTGTCGATGCATGTAGGTTATCTATAATAGACTTCTTGGAGGAAGCTAGACTTCTATTTGGTAGTTGGAACTATAAAAAGAGAGAAACAGCGTCATATACAAAGGACACATTGGGCCAAAGATTTGAGGAGATATTGATTGTAAACGCATCTAAAAGTTCAAAGATGAAGGTATTTATCAATTTTCCTAAATTTCTGTTTTATGTACCAGAAACAAACTGATTTTCAATGATAATCATTGTTTGGGAAATGATATATAAATTGCATATTCCGTAATATATCACTAACTTCTTATATTTTTAGGTTGTTCCATCATCTGAATATATTTTCTCAGTTCATGAAGCCGGAAGAAGATACATTATATGTCTTGAGAGGAAAACTTGCACATGTGGAAGGTTTCAACATGATGAGATACCTTGCGGACACACAATTGCAGTTTTGAAGCAAAAGAATGTTATAAATTTGCACTCATATTGCTCTAATTACTACAAGCCTGATGCATTCGAAAAAACGTACGAGGTTGCAATGGTTCCAATGCCAGATAAGGAGGATTGGACCGTTTCAGACTATGTTTTAGATGAAATTGTCCGGCCACCTAGGTATAGAAGGTTGGCTGGACGACCAAGAAAGCGAAGAAAGAAAAATGCGGATGAGAAAATAACAGTGAACAATAATTCTTGAGGTCAATGTGGACAAGGACACAACAGGAGAACTTGTACTTTCTTCCCGAAAGAGAATTGAAATGATGTTTTAAAGTAGGACATTCGTGTTCATGGTACTTATATGTATTTTTTTCTTTAGTATTTGGACTAAATAAAGTGTATTGGTTACACAACTTATTTTGATGTTCAAATATATGCATTTGCTGATAATTTTGTGCCAAACTTAAACTTTTAATTTAATAAATAAAACTGAATGTATATACTGTGAAAATAATTATTGTGTAAATGAATAAAACATTGATTCGATACCATAATGACGATTTAAGTAAATTCAAGTGTCCCAAACTTGACTTTTTCAAGTGTGTATTATATGTATCGTGTATACTGCATTATGAGTTATAACTTTGATACATTATACTCAACAGTGGTGCCTTTCAATTTAATAGTATGTTGTGATTAGTTTGTTGACGTATATGATATATCATATACATTCATAAAATTCAATTGGCTAACACATAAATTTGTATATATATACATTAGAACTAATGTATCATAAATATCATTTTGTAAGTGAACGTTCAAAAATACTTAAACTCAGACAATAATGTATCATAAACATTAGAACTTATGTATCATATACGTCATTTTGTAAGTTAACTTTCAAAAATACTTAAACTCAAAGAATAATGATTGTGTACCTTAACGTTATAAATAAACAACTGTATCTAAAACAATACCTTGAAAATACATAATGTTAATAACTAACAAACTATTGTAATACAAATAAGTTTTTTGATAAACACAAAAGATAATTATCTTCAACACAAAACAACATAAAAACTTGTTCATGCTATCCCTACTAATTACTAATCTATGTTAACGAGATCATGTTCATTTGGTGTTGTGAATTGACCCTTAGGCTTTGGTGCATCGTCATTCTCACTTATGTATCCATCCTTAACCTTGTCGCTGTCGTATCTCCATAACAATGCTGCATATCTATTGCGTAAATCATTTGCAAGATGGCCATCAGTATCAGGTGGTATAACAAGTTGGTCACTCAAAAACTCTGCAAATGTAGCTACGTATAACCCGCAGTCCCTACAATAAAATACATAATATAAATTTGTAAAATAACTTACACATATATTGTAGTCCAAAATTTAAATACTTACAGGCTATCGTCTTCTTGTTGCATGATATCTTCAGCGTATTCAATGTTGAAAGGAATATGTGACTCTAAAAGTGTACCCGTTTGTTTGTCCTTGTATGCATCAAGTACTGGCCAGTTTGTCCGCTCAGTGTTTTCAAAGAAACCACTGTCAACGAGGTAAGAAGGTAGCATCCTTGACAGATTTTGTATCTCCGCAGAATATACACGTTTCCTTGTGCCCAAAGAAGAGTCATACACGCGTATCAACCTCTGATTCAATTCAACAACAGCTAACACCCAATGAAAATTTCCATCATAATTAATCGGAATATAAACATCGTCCACCAGATGCCATGGTAATCCAGCTGGTATTGAAAAGCCTTTCATGACGTTGATTATTGACCTCTCATGTACTGATACAGCTCTTGCACGATCAAAGTGTTCTTGGGTACTAATATCATCATCAACCTCATTGTTATAATACCTATCATGGGTATTGTTGATATGTGCACTGAACAAACAATTGACTGTTGTGTATCTGTATTGATCCATGCTTCGAAGTTTTGATTTTTTACGAAGGTAGTAAAAAATAACATCGATGTGCTACAAAAAAAATATAAACATAATTATACATTTGAAAAGAAAATTAATGAAAATAAAATACTAGACACTGAAAGTGATATATGGTATTGATATGTATATATAACATATTATACTAATGTATCATATACATTAGTATAAATATATATGATACATTTACATACACATGAAATTCATATATACATGTCAAATTACCTGATCAGTCCAGCAGTTTTTGGGTTGAGACATGACATAAAACCAATTCTTATTTGATGGAAATGCAACGACATAATCCATCATTTCAAAACCCAATGAAGATACTCTTGCTTTATACTTATCCTCTGATGATTTCCTGTAGTATTAAGCGTAAAGAAAAGATGTTATTCAAAAGTGTAACAATAGTTGCAATTTTAAAATTGAACAGATCCAGTAAAAGAATATAAAACTTACTTTTTTGAATGAGCTTTAAGAAGACCTGTAGTAACCCACTCAATAAACTCATCAATCAGATATGAAGGGGCTTGGTTTGTGATCTCACAGCCTTCAAATGGAAAAATTTAAACGAATTACATCAGTCATGACCGGCTTTTCTTTTTCACTTGACCCAAATGAAGTTAAATAAGGGGATTTGCAGTTTCTTGAAGGCATCCGGATACGTGCATGAGGAGTATTTATATCGCTTTGGACAACAATATATGTGATTGGAATATCAATTAGTAATTGACCGTTCGAAAGAAAACTTTGGCTGTCGGTTAACTCCTGTTGATTTGCATGAATAGGCAAACATCCTAGATCAGCAATAAGTGTATTCATGGTTTCTCGTGTATCGGGAGATATTGAATCACATGGTGTTGAATCCTATATGGTTTAAATTGATAATTAAATATGATTTGATAAACATATGATATTGAAACAATACATGAAGCATAAATTATTGATGTATCAAATATAACAGTATCTGGCACAGACTGATTGGTATTGTGTTGAACATTATATGAAACATCTTCATTCATTGTTCCTTCAAAGAAATGATGAGGCATTTGTGCTGATGGAGCATCCTGAATAAAAAACGTACTGATCAATTTATGATACCTTAAACAACAAATAATTATACACAAATGATTGTTAATGTATCAAGGACAGATAACATCAAACTACGAATTGTATATAGGAGACAAACAAATTTAAGTAGTCACATAACTATGTATCTTGCGATGGACAATATAACATACACACTAAATAAAAAAGTATAGTATCATACACAGGAACTTGAAAAAAAATCTACAAATGTGAACAGTAAAAATATGTATCATAATAATCCAAGTAAAATGCAATGTATCATAATAATCCAATTAAATTGTAATGTATCCTAATAATTCAATTAAACTGCAATGTATCATACCGGCACATTTTGATGTATCACTGCAAAGTTGATGAATACTAATAATCAAGTTACGCTGCTAAAATTACCTTCCTTTGTTTAGATGTTTCTGCAGTATGATGACTATTTGCATCTGGGGATTGAAGTTCTGAAACGTCCTTCATTACTTGATGATTCTTCAATGTATCTTCAGTCTGTATTTTTTAAACATGTTTTTTTAAGGAAAAATAAGTTAATGATAAATTATATAATTTTATATACACAATTAATATTGTAAAGTAAACCTGATCGTCCACATCAAAATCAGCAACACCAATATTTTAATAATTATTGGCAAATTCCATTTATATCGGAGAGGTTGCTTGGTGTCCATCATTGCCTTCTTTATCAGAATCTTCAACCATGTGCGGTGTAGACTTGCCGCCCATCTCTTTCATTAAATAAGTTTGTAACATAATGACCTATGAAAATTAAAACACACAACGAAAATACACATATACAATACATTACCTTTGGTTGTTGGCCGTCCTCCCTATTCCTAGAATTCATCACTTCAAAGTGATTTGCCTTTATCAAATTCACAAGATACTCAAATTTACTGTCAATCTATTAAAAAAAACTAACATTCAGTTTTATATTTATGAATAAACATTAAAAAAATTGATATTGTTACTTACGTATTCCTTCATATGTTGTTTCAGTTCTTCAATATCAAGATATACATACTTATATTTTGGGACTTGTGAAGAGACATGGACAGAAGATACATTAGCAGGCGGGGTAGGTTCTTCAGCTGGCATTGGGAATGACTGATTTAATGGCGGCCTTAACTACTCTGACAAAGGTTTCGACCCCTTTGTTTTATGTGTATCAAGATTCTTTCTCCTCTTGGGTTGTGGTGGAGATGATGTATCAGATACACGTGAGGATCTTCTCAATAAATGACCAGGGGGGCTTGTTGAAAAATACTCAAAACCTGACTTATCTTTAGTTTGCACTTTTTTGCAGCAACTGGTGTTGTGGATAGTTCAGTTCTATTGGCCTCTTGACTATCAGGTAAATCAAGGGCTTCCTCCTCATATGGCGTTGGTACAATATTTGAACAAGCATTCTGCAATTAAAATGGTTGAATGTTATAACAGTATTATGTATCATAAAAAAAATGTTATTTACAACAAAAATTATAAAGCTTATTGATAAACTGTTATTTGCGAATTTAAAATTAATGTTACCTCGGAGAAAATGCTGGACATGAACTTTTTATATTTTGGCTTTACAGCCACCACCGTCCAATTACATATCCTAGGAATACCATTCGCTACTTTAATAGCAAACTCTGGACTTAGACTAGAGGCACGTTCGTAAATTCGTACGTTGAGTGCATAAGGCATACCAAATAAGTGATACATTTGTTTGCTTTGGTTGAAGTCTTGCCTGAGTGATGTAATTAGCTATTGAATGCAATCTGACCCCAACGATACAATTCATACCTACCATCTTCGACCATTAGAAATTCTTCTATACGAATGAAGGTCTCACCAAGATGGCATAACAAGAAAGTATTGATGAAGTATAATATTGCCATCTTAACAGATTCCTGTGTGGTCTCCCAATTCCCCATTGCAAAACGCTGTATCAAGCGACTCTTGGTTATACCTGTAGGACAATCAGGGAAATATTTTTGTAATAACCGTCTCAGAGTGGTATTCGAATATGAAAAATTCTTAACATTTCCTTTGCATTTAAGGCCAGTTACAATGGCAAATTCCTTCATACTAAACTGCAATACATTCCCATTAGCATGACGAACATGCAATACATCTTTGTTTTCCTGTTGCACCTCCAACAACAAAAAACACTTAGTAATCTGACCCTGGAAATTACATTTTGAAATGTTCAAATATGGTCCAAAAATTGTTTTTTATTGAACATTTCAACGGCTTCATCCTTTATGGACCTTTTGATTTCATTCACAAAATTAAAATTGAACGTCGCTCCAAACCTCAATGGATGTGCTGGTATTTTTTTGATAACATAATTGATGCCCTGTTTATACACAAAAAAAAAATATAAAATTGTACTTGTCTAATCTCAAACATATGTTGTAATGGAGAGGGATATATTGAAGATAATGTATAAATTCAGTAAATACATGATGATTTTATAATGATATCATATTAAACACGTCGTGAAAATGCATACGATACATGAGTAGCTAACAAATATATTGTACATGAATTTCATTCACATATACCAATTACATATATGTATAGCCCATTTGATTTATATGAATTATATGATACATCATATTCAGATTCATTCACAAAAACCAATCACATATATGTGTAAGACACTAGAGTTATCTGATGTATATGATACATCGTATGCACTGACAAATAAAAACTGTAAATTGTACAATACAAGATGCTTTTACTGATACAAAACACAAAATTAGTTAAGATACATGAGTAACTAACAAATATATTGTACATGAATTTCATTTCATATCTATACCAATTACATATAAATATAAGACACTCGAGTTATATGATGTATATGATACTTCATATGCACTAACAAAAAAAACTGTAAAAACTGTCAAACACATGATGTTTTTACTAATACAAAACACAAAATTAGTGATACACCTTATGCATCTGATACACCTTAAAACTGTACAACACATGATGCTTTTACTAATACAAAACATAAAATTAGTGATACACCTTATGCATCTGATACACCTTAAAATTGTACAATACATGATGGTTATACTGAATTTGAAATTAGTGAATCTCTCTTCATTGTTAAATGACTTTTAATTCGATTTCACAAACACATGCAACAATTTAAAATTAGGTGTTTATCAACAAAACACAAAAACCCAATTTTAAATCGATATTGTTCTAACATACTATGAAAACAATAAATTTATAAGAGATGTATTCAACCTTTCTGTCCAAGCACATCCAACACTATAACAAAATCATAAAAGTAGAAATGTTTGTTTAAACACATATCTTAGGAAGTGTGGATCGGGAAACAACATTTGTAACTTTTCTTCGCCCTTTTTTGGGGATTTTTTCAAGCTTTTTCTTTGGTTCGACTACCTTCTTGTTCTTCATCGCTAATGGGTCATGCAATCTCTTGGATCTGTTCTCAGCCCACATTTCATCATCAGAACCATAGACATGATTAGCATTAGTATTAGAAGCACCAACATTATTGATTTACGCGATGGACCCTGTTCCATATTATTGGTAAAAAGCACACAAAGAAGACAATAATGGAGACTAAAATTCTTACCTTTTAAAAACATAGAAATTGAAATACTTGAGGAAGACTCCTACATAAAATCAAATTGATAGGAAAAATTTGCTGCTAAAGTCCTACTGAAATTCAAAATTGATAGGAAAAATTTGCTGCTAAACGTGGGGAGATATTTTAGGAAGAAAATTAAAAAGGATAATTGTTAATGGGGAAGTGTGTTGGCTGAAAATAGGATTTTACTTTTGTAAAGTAAAACGTAATTGGCGGAAAAAAAGGTGAAAAATCGATATGTATCTTCCATATTTTATTAATTGGGGGAAATAAGGAATTTTTGAAATTTTTATAATAAGTAGGGATAAATGAGTATTAAGGTAAGTAAAGGAGTTTATTTAAGTAATACCTGATTTAGATTTAAATTTTTTTGATAAATGTGAAATATGTACTGAAGCTAAAATTACTAAAAGAATCATATTTTTAGTGAATAGAGAAACTGAATTATTATCTTTGATCCACACTGATTTGGGTTCAAACAGACTATGACTAGAGGTGGTAAAAGATATTATATAACTTTTATTGATGATTTTCCATATTTACTAAGTTGTACTTGTTAAGAAATAAAGATGACATGTTTAATGTTTTAATTGCTTACAAGTGTGAGGTTGAAAATCAATTTGGTAGAAAAATCAAGAGAATAAAATCGTGAAGAATATGTATCTTTAAATGCTTTATATGAAAAAAAAAAAAGAACTATTCATGAAGTAACTCCGTCATATTCACCTGAGTCGAATGGAGTAGCTGGAAAAATAGAACTTTAAAAAAAATGATGAATTCAATGTTAATTAGTTTTAATGTTCCTAATAATTTGTGGGATGAAGCTATATTATATGCATGTGTAACGACCCGCTATGTCGTTTAGAGAATTAGGACTATTTTGACTCTTCCCGTAAAATTTAAATAAAAAACTATAGAATATTCAATAACTACGAATATCAAGTTGGTGAATTTTTATTAAATAGTTAATATAGTTATTAAGTCAAGTGCAAAACTCATTTAATATTTTTATATTTAGCCCATATAAATAGATGAATTAAAAAATAATTTAAGGATTTAAATTCCTTGTCATATCACAATTCTCCGTAATCACAATTCTCCGTAACTTCTATCTGCACACGATTTCAAAAAATCACCGCATGAATAGCAAGAACAAAACCTGCCAGGTAAAAGAAAAATATGTTAGATTGATATTGTTGTGTGTGTTAGTGTTGTCTACGTAGGAATTTTATTTGATATAATGGGCTAGAATATGTTGTAAAATATTGCTGCCAATGAATCAGTGGAAACTTGACACTGTACCGTAGGATGACCTCTTAGTAGGATAATATCAATTGCTAATGATGACATCATGATTGCCTAATAATTGACATAATGATTGCTAATGATTTCCAAGATGGTAAGGGTGTAGAAGTTAAAGCTCATCTGCAGGGGCATAAAAATCAGAATTTGCAGATTCTAGAAATTTGGGTATGAAATTTCCTTATTTTTTTTTGTAGTACTAATAATGGTGGGGACAAGATTGGATGCCAATCATTAGACAATCATGCCAATAATTGGCATTTGATAGGGATATTTAAGAAATTTGACACTTTTGCAGAATGGGTTAAGGAAAAATGGTCATGTTGTACTGCCTATGTCAATGGGTGGAATTGGTTCTTATTTTATTTATTTATTAAATTAAGATATCAGTTTTTGATATACTGAGATAGGTAATTAATTATTAAGTGTATATTATATGATTTAACATTGAATTCTAGGGTATTTGGAGAGATTAAGGTTCAATTCTTGGCTTGAAATTTAGCAGATATGATAATTTTGATATATAAATTATATCAATATTTGGAGCTTGATTAGATATATTAATGAGTTTTAGGGTTTATGATAGACATATAATAATTTGTATGTCTATAGACTCGCTTACTTACTAATGTTGCATAACTGGTAGATTGAAAACATTCCAAAACTTTGCGAAAAAGAAAGGAACTATCTTGAGAATTCGTGGCACGAGTTTGACATTTAAGGTAAGGGTGAAAGATGGGTGTCTCGTACCAATGGTGTGACGGGCATTGGTACGAGTACCGGTGATAAAAAGGGAAAATTTTATTACAATAGGATGCGGGTTGAAACCCGAGAATGCCAAAACATATGGGCATTAACTGATTTATTGTTCACTAGAATTATTTGTGTGATTGTGTTTTTCTTTATTGATCCGTATAGTGGTGATAACTAAGGTGGTTATGTATTATTCTGATATTAATTGATTGAGGTGCATCACCATATCCTTTATTGAAATAATATTGTGTACATGCATTGACATGAGATTGAGTATAAGTTGGGCACGTGGAGATCGCCCGTGCTGGGGATGGTGAGATGTTAAGATTATAATTTTGACACGTGGATACCGTCCGTGCGGAAATTGTTTGATTTTATGATAGTGTGTTTAGATCGTCCGCACAGACATGTGGTGATCATCCGTATCGGTATATGGACCTTGCGAGTCCCCATGGATCATGAACTCTCAATATATTTTCGGGGAGTATCATGTATATACGGTTGAGAGAGTACTAGGTATTCTGAACATATCATTTCATGGTATCATATTGCATTGTATTCATAACATCCTTCATTTTTTTGATTATGTGTTTTTATTGGTGGTTGGGAAGTGCTTGATATTTGATTACCTTATTTGATGAAACTTGACTGACTAATATAATAGACTTATATAAGTAAAGAACTGATTTTCTTGTATAAACTCCCATCACTGCCTCTTCGTTGTCGGTCAATGAGATATACTGGGTACACGTGATTCCGTACTCATACTACACTTGCACTCTTTGTGGTGCAGATTTGATTCCGAGTACAAGTACATCTCGTGGAGCATTTTAAGTCCGAGCTTGGAGTGTCTTGGAGTTGTGGTGAGCTGCTTGGCTGTTTCGTGACCCACGCCTCCCTCTATCTTTTACTTATTCTGTTATTTAGTATTTAGACAGGATATCCCTTATGTTGGATTTGTCATTTTAGTTTCAGACTTATATCGTATTTCAAAAGCTCTTGTACTTATGACATCAATTTTTGGGTGGTATAGCAATTCGTATTTATGAAGAGCTTTATGTTGGAGATTTTCACTTAGTGTTTTACCTTTTTTTTTCTCACTATTTAGTTAAAATTTAGTAAAATATGATGGGTTGGCTTACCTATTGGTTGGGAACGTAGGTGCCATCACGACTTGTGAATTTGGATTGTAAAAGCATGTCACTTACATAATATAATTCTTCATAAAAGAACTGGTAAAACTCCTTATGAATTGTGAAAAAATTATAAACCTAACTTGAAATATTTAAAAGTGTAGGAATGTCTTGTTAAAGTTATGTTGCCTAAACCTAAGAAGTGAAAAAGAGGTTCTAAAAGTATTGATTGCATGTTTATTGGATATGCTGAACATAGTATTGCATATAGATTTCTTGTTTTAAAAAGTGATGTGCTTGATTGCAATCTATAATTGAGACAAAGAATACTGAATTTTTTGAACATATTTTTTCATTGTGTGATAAAATTTCTCATGCACCTGTTGAAATAAATTATGAGAATGCCTCTGATATCGAAGAATTGCGAAGGAGAAAAAGGTCAAGAAAAAAATATTTTTCTTATGAAAATGATTTTTAGTTTTTTTTTTTGTTGACAATAACATTAAATTATTTTGAAACTTTAATGCTATATCTTCTTATGATGCTAAATTTTGGAAAGAGACAATAAAAATTGAACTTTGTTCAATTATAAAAAATAAAACATAGATCTTAACTGACTTCCTCCTGGTGCAAAATTTATTGGTTGTAATGAACTTGCAAAAAGAAACTGAATAATGATGGATCTATATAAAGCTCATTTAGTAGCAAAAAGATTTTCATAAACAAAATATTAATTATTTTGATACATTGTTCTATTCAAATTTTAATTGTCTTAGCATCAATTCACAAGTTTTTTATTCACCAAATGAATGTAAAAACAGTAATCTTAAATGGTGATTTAGAAGAAGAAATTTATATGGTTCAACCTGAAGGATGTATTATTCCTAGACAAGAAAATAAAGTTTGTAACTTAATGAAATTTCTTTATGGTCTAAAACAGGCTCCTAAATAGCTGCATGAAAAATCAGATCAAGTCTTATCGAAAGACAATCTATTTTACCTCTGTTGAAGTGGATAAATGTATTTATGCTAAAATGGTAGACAATGGTTATGTCATAATATGCTTATACGTTGATGACATGCTTATATTTGGTAAAAGTTTAAATATTGTGAATAGTATCAAATTATTTTTCTCTACTAATTTTGAAATGAAAGATCTGGGTGAATTAAATATGATTTTGAGAGTTAAGGTAATAAGGAGTAAAGATGGTATAATACTGTCACAAGAACATTATGTGGAAAGACTTTTTAAATTTTTTTTGAATGTTTTGAGGTAAAACCTATAGACACTCCTTATGTACTAACTCTAAATTGAAAAGAATTATGATGACCTAGTTGCTCAGTTTAAATATGCTCAAATTATTGAAAGTCTATTGCATTTGATAAATTTTATTAGGCCTGATATTGCCTATGTTGTGTGTAGATTGAGTAGATATATTTAAAATTTTAATAATGATCATTCATGTGCAATAAATAGACCGATAAAAGTATTTGAGTGAAACATGAATTATGGTACCATGTATAGTGAAATTTCTTCTACTTTAGAAGGGTATTGTGATGCAGCCTGGATCTCTGATTCAGATGAGACTAAATTAAATACTCGATATGTATTTACTTTAGGTGGTGGTGCAATATCTTGAAAATTAGCTAAACAGGTGATCATTGCTAGATCAATTATGGAGTTAGAGTTTGAAACTCTGGAGCTGACTTGGCTAGTTATGAGGCTAAATGGCTAAGAAATTTCTCAGTGAATATCCCTTTAATAAAAGATGAATTGCCAGCTGATCCCTTCAATAAAGAATGAATTATTGATCCCTTCGGTGAATGTTGAATTTGTTAATCCCTTTTGATGAAGGATGAATTGATGATACCTTTGATGAAGGGTGAATTGTTGATCCCTTTGATAAAGGATGAATTATTGATATCTTTGATAAAGGCTCATGTGTTTATACACTAGAATTATGAAGCCGCAATTGCTATTACAAAGAATAAATCTTACAGTTGTAAGAGCAGACACTTGAAATTGAGGCATGATGTCGTTAAGAAGCTGCTGAAAAATAAAATTTTGCAATTGATTATGTGAAGTCAGATTGAATTCGGTCGCTTCATTCACAAAACCCGTGGGAAGAAAATTAATTATTCAGATCTCAATAGATCATATGAAGTAGGTTCATATGGGTAATAACAAGTTGATATTGACTCTGCGCACTAACTGAGATGTTTAAACTACTACTAAAATAAGGGATGACTTATTAACTCTTAATGAATTCATAGTCCTTAATTAACGAACGTGTATTTAAAGCAGTGTATACTTGATGAATTCACTTATATGAGAAGTGAAGTGTGACCGCTCCTATGAGACTTTGACCTAATCTCTAGAGCTCTCATGAATACCAGGCACACACATGACCTATTGGCGCAAAACCGCGTTGAACAACAAAATTACTATGGTCAAAATGTGATTAGTAGTCTAATTTACAATTAGAATTACTTGATTCATAGAAATATTATATTTCACCAGTAATTTTGTAAGTTAAATTTTATGATCTAAGTTTAGTTCATTATTCGAAAGACACCAAACCTATTGCATTTTGTCTTGAAAATCCAACAAGTTATATTTTTACTAAAATCTTTTGAAATAAATGAGGGATTGTAAGCAAATATTTTTATTCAAAAGATTATTTTATTAAATTTATTTACAAAGCCAAATAATTAAATTATTTTGAAATTATTTCTTGGAGAAGTGATAATTACTTTTATTATGATATGATTTTCCGTCTCTTTGCTTTATACATGTGTTCTTGGACAAGTGGAAGGCCACTTTTCATGGTGTCATTTCTCACTTTTCATGAGCCTACACCACGGATATAATATGGCGTACTTGATCCGGAGGGGATTCCATACAAGCCCTTAGCATAATCATAATATAAAATCATAGAAATAATATGGAAATATTTTTTTTTACAATCGAAGTCTTTTCATAAATGGAAAAAAATCCAGACATAGTCTTCATAAAACCATCCATGACAATCGAAGTCCAAAAGGGATAGGGTCATAGCCTAAACAATCGAAAACTGAAAGTTCTAACATAACAAGAAAGAAAGCAACATCAATTTGACACTTGTCTTTGAATTCATGAGGACTCACCACAAGCCTTGGAGAAGTAGGATGTCCAAGATTTAATCAAAGGGGAACCTGTCAATGACCGGAACCTACATTTTGTAGAAAAGGTAGAGGAAATATGGATTAGTATTAAGTATGATAGTCATACATAAAATTCATTAAACATGCAAAGAGGAACTTTTAGTTGAAAATCATGCGTTTGCTATTTTTGAGAATCTCTATACACATTCTAACATATGTCTCAAATCATAAGCATATTCTTTATTCAGTTCATTGTCACATCGTAAACCCCTTCTTAGGTACCCTTAAGTCATATTTGTGTTATGCATGGATGACATCCCATAATATCACCTACGATAAATATTCTTCTTAAGCCACCACATTTTATACAAGGCAACATTTATACATAATAGCTCAAGTGAATGAAAATCAATCATAACAACCATTCATTAAATATACATAGTTCATGAGTCTTCATTAGCATACAAAAACTACACTACAACCCCTCTCAAAGTCCACTTGTTCATGTATGAATGAAGTCCCATATCCCCATTATACTAAGCAATCTCTTTAAGAAGTCATAAGTAATAGTTCATATTCATGTTCTTATCATGTAGGAAAATTTAGCATAACCGACATAGACCATGTGAACCACATGAAATTCGGTGTTATGTAATCCACACCGAAAGAAGGTGTCCTACTTGTCTAAGGTAGAACTAAAATTTATTTGGTTTTAGATGGATCCACTAGCTAAAGTCTTATGTGAGCACATAGTTACGAGATAGAGAGATTGCTTCTAGAAACCCGACCTAGTAATTTTGGAGGAGCTTCCATCTTATGAGATCATTTGTAGAAAATCCGGCCTATTGCAATGACCGGAAGACCTGACTTTCCTATCCATTTGGTGCTAAGCCTTATTTCTCAAATTACATGTTTAGTCTTTGAATTGAATTTACATGCATGAGAGGGTGTCTTTTCCTTCATCCAGCACTACTCACAAAATAGCTCATAAATTCAATAGGTGACAATGTACTTTCAATCTTAGAATCATCATTAGTATGTGAATAAGCCTTTCACACCATGTACATTATGTGTTCATGAGAATAGTCTTCCAATCAAATATAACAAGATCACCATAGTCATAGATACTTCATGCATATTCATGTATAAACAATAATCATAGTGTCTCCACTTTCTAAGTGGATCATAAGCTCATGCACAATTCTCTTCAACATGTAATTTCCTCACAAATTGCCCTTTAATGGTCTTAGATCATGATTCATCAAAACATACAATAGGTTACTATGATAGGCATGTATATTAGCATGACAATAGCTAAAATATCATACTTTCAATCATAGCATTCATATCTCTATAATTCATTCAAGCCACAATTTATGAAATTGGGTTATGGAGAAATTCACGGCTACATGGGAAGTACATCAATAAATCACCATAAGACAAAAATAACATCATAATATAAGTTAAATTAAACTTTGAAATCGTTTTAAGAAAGAATCTATGACTAGATTGAAATTGTAGGTTTTAGAGGAAATTCAACTTTGAAAACTAGAGTTTAGAAGGGCTTCATGGTTGAAATATTAACCATGAATCAATACTACCATACCTTGGTTGTAGAATCCACACACAATTGAAGAGAAAAGATGAACTCTTACGCTCCAAACCTTGACTTCTTCTCTCCAATGGTGGTTTCTAGAGAGAATTATTTGAGAGAAGAAGGAGTTTCTATTTTTGAGTTTTGTCAATAATGAATTGAAAAAGGGTAATTAATACTTTAAAAATACTTTAATAACTCCAAATAATCAATATAAACCACACTAACCCATAATTAATTAGAAATTTACCCTTAACTTGGCAGCCTTCTAGGGTGACCTACAAAACCCCCAGCCACAAACCGTGGGTAGGGTCACGCCTCGTGCTGGCACTCTATCGTTTTGTTCACAAAGTGGGAGTACCAAGGGAAAAATGGGGAGACTACGTCTCGACCCACGACCACCACCTACGGGGTGTGGGTCCACCCACGATTCGTGGGTGCCCATTATGGAGTATGCTGCCTTTTGACAACTTCTAGGGCCTTCTCTTGGGTCCTCCTCAAGGACCCATGGTTAGTCCTTGAGGTCTTCGCTTGACGTCTAAACCCAAAAACATCTATATTAAGCACCTGCGACGTATTTATGACTCTAATAATTAGATTAAGCCCAAATAGGTCACTAGTTTGTTAGATTCTAGTTTAAGCTTACTAGTTTTTACTGGCTGTTACAAAAATTCTTTCTTCTCCTAGTTAAACAAAGATCCTTTCAATTTTGATTCAAAATTTTTAAATTGTGGAAAATTTTGAGATTCAAAATTCTTCTCTTCGTTTATTGAAGATCCTTTCAATTTTGATTCAGAATTATCGAAAAATTTGAGAAAATACATCATGAATATCTTTGCTACTTAACATTTTACTATTTATCTATCTTGTTTAAATTTGATAAATATTGTATTTATATTAGATACATTAAATAAATAATAATTGCTCACAAGATGTTAGAATTGAGATTGATACATCACTGTGTGGTAACTGCTATGTGATTAATACATTTAGTACAAATTCAAATTTACATATCATATCTAAAAAATTAGTGCATTATATAATACTATTTAAGTATCTCGTTATTCTTAAAAGATAAAGTAAAACTTAACTATGCAATGTAATATTAAAATAACAATAATAGAAATATAACATTAGATTTTATATATACTTTTAACTTATAAAGCTAATAAACTTAAATAATTATAAATATAAAGGTTAATAAATAAAATAGATTTGTATAGGATAAAAAGAAAGAAAATAATTATTGAGTTTAATTTTTAAACCAAAATTGTGGTTGTAAATGATTTCACCTTATAAACCAAAATCGAAAGAAGAAAATAAAGTGAAGAAAGCGCATGGCGCGCATTGGGTTTCATATTGAATGCATTAAAAATCAAAACCAAACCCCAAATGGTGATAGATAGTGATGTGGATGACAACCATGAAATATCGCATATTGGTCCCCAATTGCTCTCCAAAATTTGCCTCCTTCATTTTCGTGAACATTCCTCAAAACACTAATCTCACTTTCCGTTTTCAATTTTTCCTTCTCTCTCTTCCTTTTTTTTTTTGAATTCAACATATCATACAAAGGGTGTAATTTTTTTTTTTTGGCGGAATCATGTATTTGATTGATTTGTAGTTCGAATGTGGGTCAAGAAATTAATAGTGGGTATAGTTTTTCAGTGGTTAGAATAAGTGATATTGGTTTGGCTAAGATGCAGGGTGGAATGATGTTTGCCAGGCTAGATGATTCGCCCATGTTTCGTCAGCAGGTTAAAAAAAGATTCAATTTTTAAAGTATAGCATATTGTGTGTACGAAAGCCAGTTGCTGTCTTTGGTAATGATGATGATTTAGTGTGCTTAATGAACCAGTAATCAATGATTGATTAAACACCTTTTTTAGGTTTACAATATGATGTAGATGAAGGATGAGTACTCTTTATTTTATGTCATTATATCTTTTACTCATATTTATGCACACTGAAACTGGTACATGTCAATTTGAATATTACCTGGTGTTCTACGTGTATTATGCCACTTAATAACTTTATCTAGTTGTACACACTCAAAGTTGGATGACATAAACATAGAATAAGACCAAGTTAATGCCTTATTTTATTTGGGGAAACTTTTGACATTTTGAGGTTTATGCTTGTCAATATCAATACAAATAGTTTGGTTCTTAAATTATGTAGGCACTTCTTTGTTTCCTTTTTAGTTTAAACTGTTTACGAGTTTAGGGATAGTATGCTGAGAAAGTTATGTAATTATGATTGGGCATTGTAACGGGCGTTTTTTTTCCCCTCTCTCTCTCTGTACATATAAATGAGCATCAGTGGATGCTAATCAAACAAATTGATTTACCTTTTCCAAAAACTGATGCTATGGACACTATCGAGAGCCTTGTCTTTGTTGGAGTGCATTTGCTGACACTGTTTTTCTGATGTGATATAAGAAGTTATATATCACAATTAAGGTGTTTTTGAAGAGGGATCCAAGGTCCAAGAATTCGTAGGCTATAGAACATGAATTTTGCGAGGATGATCTTCGCATTAGTGGATATTCTTCTTTGTAACTGAGAAATCTTGACAGATTGGCACACTTGTTTTCCTTGTTACCAGCATGAAAACATATCGTCCAAGGTTCAAATGCAATGTTTTATACATGGGATAGAATGGATTGGTATTCTATGTGAGAAATAGCATGTGAGCACCTTTAAGTAAAATGAGTCGTGCATACTATAGAAGTAGTAGTAGCAGTTTGATGTGTCTTCTGCAATAAAAGTTTGGAAGCCTTTTCCCTGGCTAAGAAGTATGCTAATCTATTCTTACTTTTCTCTGACCACAAGTGTGGGTCCTTAAGTTTGTACTTGTCTGAACAGATCCAAGCTTTTGAGGAAGATGCTGAAACATTGAGGGATAAATGTCTCAAGTTTTATAAAGGATGCCGAAAGTACACGTAAGTCTCTTCATCTTCCTCTATCTACTTGTCTTCATATTTTATGTTTCATGGAACACTTCATTATTAAGTCATTCCACGTAAAGAGGGATCAACAGAGAAAGAGGACAACAATTGGAAAAGTGGAGGACATGTATATGAAAACAAGAAACTAGATAACAAAGTTCTAGCAAATAAAAATATTATAACTTTTTCGCACATAAAATATTATAAATTTTTCGCACATATTTTATGGCTTTTTGTTGACAAAACATACTTAATCTTTAGATTTTAAGATTACATACACCTTGAGGGACTACATTAAAAAAAAAGAAAGAGAAATGGAAGGATTTTCCACGTACGGACATGACCTGAATGGAGGTTCTTCTGAGTGGTTGATTTTGTTGTGATTAGGTATGATGAGGGGAATAAATAGCTCAATTATATAGTAAAAGAAAATGAATAATCATGGATCCCAAGGGTGTGGCCTAGTGATGAATGAAGTGGTTGAGAGTCATGAGCTTTCAGGTTCGAATTTCAGCAAAGATCAAAATACTAGGTGATTTGTCCTACCCTTGGTAGACAGAGATACCTTGTACTTGTTGCTGGTGGGAGGTGACAGATATCTCGTGAAATTAATTGAGGTGCGCAAAAGCTGATCCAAACATCACGACCATGATTTCTTTTTTAAAAAATGGATAGTCGTGGAAGTGCAACAGAGAAGGTTTGATCCCAAAGCCACACTTCATCATTTCCTACGATTCCCATTATGTTTGATGTTTATCAATCTGTATGTTACTCATCTTCTTTTAATAGTTTTGAAATATTCACCATAATAAATTCAGTTAATGTTAAGTCTCATGCAGTTACACTATCTAGTTATATCAATGTTGCATTCCTTAAATAATTTTTTATAACATGAGGTGAATAGCTATTGCATAACTGTCATATGTTTTTTCTATTCATCCTGCAAAGCATATCATGGCATATCCTGCCTGTATTCATTTGACAGTGCTTTTACTCTATCTTTATATCTTCTCCTCACTTATGCTATGTTGTTCGTTGTCGTCGCGGTTTTCCTTGTTTCTTTTGGCAAGTGATCTTTTACTTCCTTTTCTAAGTGTCTATCTGTCTACCTTTGGCTCTTTTAACTATTTAAGCTTAAAATTAAATATTGCAGTGTGTTCCACTTTACGAGCAGAAAAGATAAGTTGTGCCATTATTTGCTATGCTTAATCTTAATAGTTATACAGTCTTCTTTCTAGGATGTATGATTTTATTCCACAGATAATCGTTTAACTCTTGCACAAGTATTGTGCTATTTGTAATACTCATTCATTCCTTTTTTAAATTTATAGAGAAGGGCTTGGGGAAGCATATGATAAAAACATAGCTTTTGCCAGTTCTCTTGAAACCTTTGGAGGAGGGCACAATGATCCTGTTGCTGTTTCATTTGGAGGTTCTGTTTTCGCTTGATCTTTCAGACAACTAGTCATATAATTGATATGTTCTTTTGAATACATTCACGGGAGGATCATTAAGCATGAACAAATAAACACAAGCATCAAGAGAAAGTTTAATCTTATACTTACAGAGCTTGAAGTTGTGGAGACATCATTACAAGCATCATCTAGAGTACACTTTTGACCAACAGAAATAACATTTTTCATCAAACGTATTTTGTTAGGACGTACAACTACTTATGCACAAAAAGTGTGTATGGATTTTCAAATTCTAAGTCATGAATCTATCTTAATCAAGTTCTGGTGTCTCTTGCCTAAAAATAAAAAGGGGAATGGAACAGATTTACATCTTCTGCTACCCTTATCAAGCTCAATTAACTTTTATTACAAACATAGTATTCAATTCCCTCAGAAAGTTGTACTTACTACGTAACAAGAATTTAGTGTCAGATTCCTCAGCCATTGTATACTGATACACATAAATTTCCTTCTTAGGCCCTGATATGGTACAATTTGCTATCGCTCTGAGAGAAATTGGAACATACAAAGAAGTTCTTCGATCACAGGTAGCAGTTGCATTCCTATGTTTTCTGTAGTTTAGCTCTTATGCTATTTACCAAAATGTTAGTAGTGGTTTAGAGTCTTCTTTCCTGCTAGGTCATGTTCAATTCCCAAATTTCTATGCAAAAATTTTTGGTTAACATGCTGCATTACTTGAAGTATCTCGACTTTCTTATGTGAATCTGACTTTAGAAGTGTATTTTATTCTAGAATTTTGAAGTCTAGCTTACGTTTTCTTGTGACACGGTCTAAGTTACTATTGTGTGACTTCTGAAATATCATTGTCTGCTTGCGATCTTCTGCTGACATCGTCAATTTCTTTTCTTAGGTAGAGCAAATATTAAATGATCGATTACTACATATGGCTAGCATTGATCATCAAGTAAAGGTACCAGTCATATCTTTTGCCTCAAATCTTCTATCTACGGCTAGTTGGGCATTGACAAGAAAATTGATTCCATTGAAATTTTCTTTACTCTCACTAGAGATCTTTTGTTGGGGCCTACTTGTTTTTGGATCATTTTACCTGATATAATCAGAAAACACATACAATTTTAGAAAAGGATTTTAATGAAAACTTGTTATCTAGAATAGAGTGTAAAAAGTCCCATTATAATAAAGTAAAAAAGTCAACCTTTATTTTCTTAAATTTGAAGGACATTTGTTCATTCTCGATAATTAGCTGTCTCTCTAGAAGATATTAGCTTATTGGGTCTCTTAAGGAGTTTCATTAGGCTATTTTGGAGTTTTTGTTTTCCTGATTTGTTTTAAATGAATAACAAGCAACTAGTCTCAACAGACAAATCATTTTCATTTTCCTGAGGCATTCCAATTTTTTGGTTAATAGGTTCTCTTATTTATTGAATGGTGCACATTGGGATAAATGTGAATTTAATTAAAAAATACATACATTTCGATGAAAACCTGAATCATCTAGAATAGATCATGTAAAATGTCCCGTTATATAAAAAAAGTAAAATATCGACCTTTATTTTTTTAAAATTTGATGCACATTATTCCTTCTTGATAACTAGATGTCACTCTAAAATATATTATCTTCTTGGGTCCCTTAAGGAGTTTCATCAGGCTACTTCTCTATATATAATTAGGTTTCATTTTTGAATGAATACTAATTTTAACGGACAAATTATTTTCATTTTTCAGAGCTATTGCCTACTTTTTCTTGGTTAATAGTTCTCTTTATTTACTGAATGACATAATGGCTTAAAAGTGATTTAGAACAGTGCATTTAGAATGGAAGTTAATTATCAGTGGGTTGAACTGAATCCATTTTACCCACCTATAACATTTAACGAGTTCGTTTCTTACTCAGTCTATATTTTATAATTCCGATCTAATCATAAATTTTCCCCATATCATCCGTAAATCCCCAATTTCTTTATACATCTTCTTTTGCATTTCTCCCGCGCTTACCTTGCACAATACATATATACATGCATCTTTAGCTTGATGTTGCATGGATTTCCAATACTTTCAGGAAGCTCGGAAGCGTTTTGACAAAGCTGATGTAGCTTATGACCAGGTGAATATATCATTCCTTAAGTCACATTGTATATTTGTCTTGTCTCGACTCACATGTTTTTGTGATAATAACCCATTCAATTTGGCAAATGCAAAATCTTATAACATAGTGATTTCCTATTGAAACTAAATGTAATTGTTGCCTAATTTGATACACGATCTTTTCCTTTGAAATGACGGACTTAACTAGCACCCAAAAATACCATTGTTAAAAGGATAGTGGGTGGCACCCAAGGCCTAGCTCGAGTGGCAAAAGGTGGAGGATTCGTGACTTAGGTCACAAGTTCAAGCCCCACACCATGCAAAGCGAAAGCTAGTATTTAAGTGGAGAAGGATAGAGGGGCGGGCCCATTATCCACCGAGTTTAGAAGGCTGTGATTGGTCTGAAGGACGGGTCGCAGGCAGATTTCTCGGTTATCAAAAAATAAAGATAGTGGGTGCAAAGTAATAGAGTTGGTTTTGCTGTTTGTTAGAAAAGAATCCTTTTTAACATTGACATTTTGTCCTCATTATCAGACATTTACAGAATTTGATCTAGTAAATTATCCTTTCATAATGGAGGTTTTCAAGAAAATGGATCTTTGGATATTTGCTTTCTGAAATTATGTTCAAGGTCCTAATATCCTTGGTTACAAGGATCCAGCACAAGAGGATCACTTTTCCCCTTATTACTTCCATGTCTAAACATTTATAAATATCTTAATATTTGTCTACAACCTACTGAAAAATGAAAATCACCCTGTACTGTGTAACATTCCCTTTGTTCAGGTCCGCGAGAAGTTTCTATCGTTGAAGAAAAATACTAAACTGGATATAGTTGTAGCCATTGAAGAGGTACACACATATTCGTTCTTATAATTGAAGATCAGTTTCCCTATTTGTGTTGTTGATTGACCAGTTAGTTTTACTGTTAAAAGTTTGTCATTTTAATTTGCTGGAGATCTGTTATAGGAACTTCATTATGCAAGGTCGACTTTTGAGCATACCCGCTTTAATCTGGTAAACTAAGTTAATTTGCAATCATTCAATTCCCTCCCTTCTCCCAGAAACCAAACACACACATATACAAATATCTATATATGTTCTTAGGGACTCAGTAACTAAATAGTGATTCAATAACAAATAGCAATGATATAATATTTGCAATATATCAAACATAAGATCAGGTTGGAGCTCTTTCTTCCATTGAGGCCAAAAAGAAGTATGAATTCTTGGAATCAGTTAGCTTGACAATGGATGCTCATCTTCAGTATTTCAAACAGGTCATGTTCTGTTTTCTTTCGAGTGTCAAACAGGTCTTGAAGTAATTGAATATAAGAGATTCATACAATGGAGTGCATCATGTCTGAATCTGAGATACTATGTCGTTTACAGGGGTATGAACTGTTGCATCAGATGGAGCCTTATATCAATCAGGTTACTATCTAGTTCTAATACTAGTTCTGATATAATGTTTGTTGTTACATATATGGTAACAAATCATAGAGTGATTGCAGAATATTACAAAATAATAAGAGTTATTGTAGAATATTTTCTTTTATTTGTTTTAATTGATTTCCTTTTATAGAATTCCTGGAATTGTATAAATACCTTGTATATTCATGAATAGAACTACAACTTCTTTCATTAGATTACATGGTAGCAGAGCCTAGGGCTAAAATTTATTTAAAAGTTCGACTCTTTTCCTGGTAGCCTAAGAAAGGGTTGGGTCACTCATTAGGAGTGACAAATTTATCTCACCAGCACCATAAGAAGAGACAGAGGGAGAATTTTTTGGTCGGAAAGGACATCTAGTCTAAGTGGTAGCAAGTGAACCTCACGCACTACCTGCACCTAATTTCTGTCTTCCACTCGCTGGCGTTTGGTCCAGCATATCTGTTTTTGGCTTACTGCTTCGGCATCTTCTCATC
The DNA here is from genome assembly GCF_001406875.1 of Solanum pennellii. Classification (NCBI taxonomy): domain Eukaryota; kingdom Viridiplantae; phylum Streptophyta; class Magnoliopsida; order Solanales; family Solanaceae; genus Solanum; species Solanum pennellii. The sequence goes on along the minus strand of NC_028648.1, from coordinate 56,637,799 downwards.
TATCAGGACACATTCTGGTATTCCTCTAGTGTTGAATCTCTATTTGAAGGTTTGTACTTCGTTTTCCCTTTTGGTATTCGTCTTTTGTTGCTGCTGAGACTCAGAAATCTGGGTTCGGAAATTGGTTAAACAACCGTTGATCAGTCAAATTTAGACATTTCTAGTTATAGATCTTCTGTTGCTCGTATCAGCTCTCTGACATGGTTGAATATTGTTTGGTTTGCTGCCCCGTACTTCTAGTTTGCTAATTTTACAACACATTGTGTGTTTGTTCAATCTGGTACACTTGTTTGAGAGGAACTGGTGGGTTAGACTTGCTGAACTCCTTTTGTTTTCTGTCAAGACTTACACTAGATATATTTGTGAGAAAAATGATTAAGAAGATATTTCTTGTTTCGACTGATGAGTATGCAAAATACTTTCATTTTCAAAAATTACTTCAAGAATCCATTTCAGTTACTACATTTGCGGAGTCAAGGAAAACATGTCTTTTATCCTCATGGAATAAATGGGTGATTTCAGGTGCCACAAATCACATGACATGTAATTCTATTATGTTTTCTATCTTTCGATCACATAAAACACTTTCTCCTGTGACGGTAGCTGATGGTTCAACTTGTAACATTGTGGGATCAGGGACCGTTAAACCAACCTCCACTATCACCTTGTCATATGTATTGAGTCTACCAAAGTTGGCCTTTAATTTGATCTCTATTGTAGAATTACTTTAGACATTAATTGTTATATCTCATTCTTTCCCGATCATTGTTTGCTTCGTGATCTTACGATAAATCAAGTAATAGGTAACGGGCATATTATCCGATGATCTCTATATTCTTGATGAACGAGAGCCTCGATTGGGTGCTTACTCCTGTGATGTATCTTCATTCAAAGCACATTGTCAGTGTGGACATCCTTCATTACCTATGTTAAAGAAGCTTTGTCCTCAATTTCAAAATGTTTCTTCCTTAGATTGTGAGTCATGTCAATTTACAAAACACTATTGCATCTTGGTAGGTCCAAGGGTTAATGAACAGGTTGGGTAAGCTTTTGAATTAGTTCAATATGATGTTTGGGGACAATGTTGCTTCCAAAACTGGGCATAAGTATTTTGTTACTTTTGTGGATGATTTCTCTCGAATGACTTGGATTTATATTATGAAGAGTTGTTCTGAAGTGTTCACTCACTTTTGTGCCTTCCACGCTGAAGTCAAAACTCCATTCAGTGCTTCGGTACGTATTCTAAGGAGTGATAATGACAAAGAATGCATGTCAGAATTGTTTCGGTTATTCATGAAATAACATGATATTCTCCATTTGTCTTCATGTGTTGACACACTATCTCAAAATGGAGTTGCTTTGAGGAAGAATAGACATTTACTTGAGACAGCTCGAGCCCTTCTATTCCACAGTTCTGGGCAAATGCAGTCTTTACAACTTGTTTTTTGATTAACAGGATGCCATCTAGTGTGCTTGTTGGTAACATGACTTATAGTGTTCTTTTCCCGAATAAGTCTCTCTTTCCGGTGGAACCTAAGATTTTTGGAAGTACATGTTATGTTCGAGATGTTTGACCATCTGTTACCAAGTTGGATCCCAAAGCATTGAAATATGTTTTCCTTAGCTGTTCTCGACTTCAAAAGGGATATCGTTGTTATTCTACTGAACTTGGAAAATATTTGGTGTCAATCGATGTCGTATTTTCAGAGAGTACCCCATTTTTCTATGCACCTCCTGTTTCTACTAGTCTAGAAAAATGAAGATGAGTTTTTAGTTTATCAAGTTACCCATGCTTTGACAGAACAGTTAAATGATGTTCCTCAATCTCCCAGTTCTTCTATTGAGCACCAATCAACTATTGTGCCTTCAGAGTCAGCTCCGTCTGTGCTAACAAAACCTCCAATTGTTCAAGTTTACTCAAGGAAGAGAGAGACCAATGAAACATGTTCTGTGCCAATTCCTTCATCATCATATCTTTCGCCATCTGATTCTTCAGAAAACCTTGACCTCCCTATTGCTCTTCGCAAAGGTACACGTACTTGCGAATCCACATATCACATTGCTAAAATTGTTTCCTATGGCCACTTATCCTCTACGTCTAGATCGTTGACTATCTCTCTAGACTCTATCTCTGTGCTTTGCATCATCCTGGATGGTCTAAGGCAATGCTCGAGAAAATACATGAGGAAAATCACACGTGGGATTTGGTGGATTTACCGAAGGGAAAGAAATCAGTGGATGTAAGTGGGTCTTCACAGTTAAAGTCAATTGAGATGGTTCTGTGGCCAGACTTAAGGCAGACTTGTGGCTAAAGGCTATGCTCAGACTTATGGGGTGGATTATTTAGACACCTCTCCGGTGGCCAAACTCACTTCTGTCCGGCTATTCATTTCCCTAGCCTTCTGAGAATTGGCCTTTACATTTGTTGGATATCAAGAATGCATTTCTTCATGGTGATGTCCAAGAGGAAGTGTATATGGAGCTACCATCCAATTTTGTTGCTGGGCGGGGGCGGGGGGGGGGG
>NC_028648.1:56627747-56634724 GCF_001406875.1 Solanum pennellii | reverse complement strand
GGGGGGTATACTAAAGTTTGTTACTTGAAGAAGTCTTTGTATGGCTTGAAGTAGAGTCCTCGAGCTTGGTTTGGCATGTTTAGTGAGGTAGTTCAGGAGTTCGAACTAAAAATGAGCAAATGTGATCATTCTGTATTCCACCGACACTCCATAGCTGGCACTATCCTACTTGTTGTATATGTTGATGACATTGTCATCACAGGAAGTGATTATACGGGAATCTCTTCTCTCAAGTCTTTTTTGCATACTATATTTCATATAAAGGACTTGGGTCAATTGAAGTACTTCTTAGGAGTATAAGTAAATAGAAGCAAGAAGGGAATTTTTCCATCTCAGTGAAAGTATATTCTTGACCTGCTTGCAGACACTGAAAAGTTGGCTGCCAAATCTTGCACTACTCAAATGGTCCCCAATGTGTATCTTATGAAAGATGATGGCGATACTTTTGATGATCCCGAGAGATACATGAGTTAGTTGGGAAGTTAAACTACTCACAGTGACTCGTCCGAATATTGCCTTGCAGGAAGTATTGTTAGCCAGTTTATGTCAATGCCTATAGTCAAACATTGGGAAGCGTTAGAACAAATTCTTCGTTACTTGAAAGGAACTATTGTACGTGGCCTATTGTATGGCAATCATGGTCATACTCGTGTAGAGTATTTTGTTGATGCTGATTGGGCAGGATCCAAAATTGATAGATCTACACTAGGCTATTGTGTTTTTTTTGGAGAGAACCTAGTATCATTGGAAAAGTAAGAAACACTGTGTTGTATCTCGATCTAGTGTTGAATCCAAATATAGAGCTATGTCACAATGTACGTGTGAGATTATGTGGACTAGGGTGTCAAAATGAACCCAAATATAGGTAACCGGGGCTCAAGATAGTTTGAATTGGGTTCTATCTCAACCCATTCAAGCCTAACCCATTTTAAGAGAATCCTCAATTGAATCCAATTCAATCTCCAATTTCAACCTGTTTTAAAACTAGATATATTCCTATATTAAAGGTAAAAATTATTATATATTTAACATCTTTTAGAATTTATCTATCCATTTATTATTTATTTTTTAAAAAGTGTCTTGAGCGGAAATTCAATTGTGATTATAAAAGTTAAATATCAGTGTGTTAAAATTATTGAAATTAAGGTCAAATTGGGCGGGTCAAGACCCAACCCGATTTCTATCTCAACCTAATTTAATATCTCCAATTTCAACCCAACCCGCCCATTTGACACCCCTAATGTGGACACATCATCTATTATTTGAAATTTGGAGTGAAGCATTATACACCAACAAAACTTGGGTGTGACAATCAGGCTGCTCTTCATATAGCCTGAAATCCGGTGTATCATGAAAGGACTAAACTCATTGAGGTTGACTGCCATTTTATTCGTGAGAAGATTTAGAAAAAATTGATTTCCATAGGCTACCTGAAAACGAGAAGAGCAATTAGCTGATCTGTTCACCAAGGCATTGAATGGAGCTCGAGTTAGTTATCTTTGTGACAAGCTGGCATGATCAAATATCTATTCTCCAGCTTGAGGGGGTATTACAGAATATGGTAACAAGCAAATCACAGAGTGATTGTAGAATATTACATAATAATAAGAGTTATTATAGAATATTTTCTTTTAGTTGTTTTGATTGATTTCCTTTATAGGATTTCCTGTAATTGTATAAATACCTTGTATATTCATGAATAGAACTACAACTTCTTTCATTAGATTACATTTGTGCACTCTCCTTTTTTAATGAGGGCATTCCACCTTTTTAGATTGGCGGGGACGGTAACTGGTGCACCTTCATTATATTAAATTGTTATGTTCAGTTTCATAGAGTATGAGTGACATCTCTAATAGATCTCCTCCTTCAAAATATTTAAATTATATGTTCTTCAATCTATTAGAGACACTCATTGCGAGCTTTTAATTCCATAAAATAAACAGGTATAATAATCATGGAATACATTGCACACATGTATATTGATTTCATATTAGACCACAAGAAAAACAAACTAAATTACAAATGACTAGGTTATTTTAAAAAAATGCTAACTATGGTAACACCTGCTTCTGTTCGTGAGCCTGAGGTTTGTTTAGTAGCCCACAGCTTGTAGAAGAAAGAAATTAGGCCCAAATTTATTGGCCTAATCTAATAGTTTAGTTTCTGTAACATGACTGATCCTTTTGAAGCTTAATTAGAGGCAAATAACACCATCCCTGTCCAAAGCATTGCGCCAATTGACTATGAAGTAGGAAAAAAAGTTGAGCAGAGGCATAAGATAAATGCAGGAGTGGATGCAAAAGAAGAGTCAAAGGTGGTAGAAAAGAGCCTAGAAATCTCCATATTCTCCCTATCTTTGGAGAATACTCACATGCAAGAGCTCACCTTACAGAGAAGTGAAAAAGGTAACTCGAGTTTGATAACAATTGAAGATACCTTGCCACTAGATCAACATAGCAAGACGAAGGAACAAAACTAGATTGACATTCCATTCAGGATCCACCAGAATCATATTAATATTATAAGTGGGAAGCTCTAAAATGAAAAGTTGAATTACCATTTTATCCTACACTAAATAAAATTATTATAAAAATATTATTAATTAAATATTCTATCATTAATGCAACACTACTCCATAATGTACACATATATTGCATACTTAAAGTTTAATAACAATCAATTAAGTATTTGGGTATACAAAGAGGAGGATTAATTTACTTGCAATTGTCATATATTTCAGCATTTTAATACTTTAGAATAACTTTTCATCTTACTAAACTAATTCAATGTTTGGAAGGTCTTTTCAACTTCCAACTATAGTTATAGAATTTTATAAATAGTCACTTCAGTGAATCAGTTCTCTTCTGGAATTTTAATACTACTTGTCCTCTTCATTCTTTTTCATTATTTATCTTTAATGTGTCAGTTAAGGGGTTCTATACAAGGGCCAATAGATGCAGTTAAAAATGTTATTGGCATGAATAAATGAAAAGTGTGAATATATAAATATTTATAACATCATGAACGTCTTTGGTCAAGATTTAAGCTGATAGCTCTTTTTTTTCCTATTGTTTTTATTTAGTTAGTTACGTTTGAGTATTACTCTATCAAGATGTTTGATGTTTCTGATTTGAAGAAGTGGAAGTTGTGTTAATTGCAAGAATGTTATGACTTGCTAATTTCTTTGATTTTATCTTATAATAATATATCATTACTCGCGTGAAGTAGGAATCAAAATATATATGTTGATTTCAGTTCATTTATGTATTGTTTTTTAAATAACCCTCATGAGTTATATTTATTATATCACTCTCTAATTAGTTCAAGAGAAGAGTATTATAAAGGATATAATTTCATGTAGCAGTGTTAGTTTTAGCCATATTGGATCTTAAAATTGTTGAGTCTAAGTCTTAATCTTTATCTTGTCTATGCCAAAAAAAAAAAAAAACATTGCGAAACTTGAATATTAATTACCAAAAAGTAGAAAAATGAAGAGTTACGAATTTAGGAGTTGAATAAATTGCAATCTTTTAGTCTTTCAACAATTTCAATGATACCAAATAATACCAACTTCTTATGAACCATTCACATGCAAAAGAAAAAGAAAGCATAATTAACAATTAATTAAGTAAACTAAGATGATAATATTATATCATCGTTTGTATATATATGTTAGGAAAAAGTTAGATTACCATTCTATTCCTACATTAAATTTAAATGTTATAAATTATTTAATAAACTAAATATTGAATAGTAAATCATCATATTAGTACATGAATCAACCATTTACTCACTTTTAGTCAATTTTATAATTAAGGATTTGTGTTCTTTTTATTAGGAAGATATATGAACTTTCAATTGTAAAAACAATGATTTTTTAGTAAACACCAATAAATTTGAAGTGGAGAAAATATGTCATTTACAATCCAAAATTTATATAAAATATTTTGGGATAAACGTGCAACGCACGTTTCCGGAACTAGTATCATTAAATTTGGCAAGGAGTTTGGTGTAGACATCAAGAGGTGCAAGGAGGAAGCAATGCCGTTATTCATGAAGATTGACTGTGAGAAATATAATTTGAAAAAGGAAGAGGCAAAAATGAAAATAACTCTACCAGTCAAGAGATCCAAATAACTGAAGAGTCTGGAGTGTGGAAGCATTTTTAGAAGTAATGGCATAAGGAGCAAAGGGGATACACTCTATCAAGTGATCAATGATTGTTAATATTGTGTCATGGAATGTGAGGAGCCTAAAACAAGCTAGTAAGAGGTGTTTAATAAAGATCTAATTCACTTTTGAAAAGTTAATGTATATTGCTTTCAAAAAAACAAAATTGAAGGAGACATCAAGAACATTGTTAAAGACTTGTGGGCCAACAGATGGGCTAAATTCTGCCAACTTAAATCTAGTGGAACTAGAGGTGGGATCCTAATAGTATGGGATGGGAAATTACATGAGAAGAAGTAGTGAGGGAGCCATTCTTTACCTTGCAAGTTCACCTGAAAGATTCAAGAACTCACTTGGTTCGTTAGAAGCATTTATGCACCAAATGATAAGGGGGGAAAGAAAAGAAGTATGGTGGGAAGTTGGGTCAGCTAGAGGACTCTTCACTGGTCCCTGGATAGTCTGTGGAGATTTCAATACTATTAGATGTCCCTCTGAGAAGAAGAAGTACACTAGAATCGCAAGAGCAATGACTGAACTTTCTGATTTCACAGAAGATCTGGGTTTGTTGGACCCTCACTTAATAGGGGCAGTTGTACTTAAAGGAAATGAGATAGACATGACATTGTAGCCAGTACCATTCCAGATAGCGGTGTTACCTATTAAAATGAGAAACAATAAATAAAATAATGTAACATCATATTAAAAAATGAACAAAATATAAACAAAAGATAAATTACGTAAACTATTATACCTTTTCTAAAAAAATATTTTAAAAATATTATACCATTTTCTCCATGAGTTCTCTTTTTTTTCAAAAACTGTATTCAAAATATAGAGAACCAAAAATGTATCGAAATAACGCGCCAGAAAGATTCTGGCCGCCTACCTAGGTAGTGAAATTGAAGAGCCAAACCAACTAAGCTGTGAGACCTTTGTGTCATGTAGTGTCACTTTTTAAAAATATATGGTTCCTTTTTCCTTACATTATATATACATAATTAGTAAATTTTTCCGATGAAACAATGTCACGTGACGCCCCTCGAGCCTTAGTAATCTGCCACTGCAGGAACATCAAACAAACAGCCCTACGTAAAGTCACTTCTGGCACACACGTAATTGTCCAAAGTGGGAACTAAGAACCTGTAGAGTCTTATTTCAAAATTGAAAACTGGTGGTTTCTTGCTGAAGGATTTATAGAGAGAATCAAAGAATAATGGAACTCCATGATTTGTGAAGGAAGACGAAATTTCATCCTAGCTTTTAAGTTGAGAGCAATAAAGACAAACTGAGAGAATGGAGCAAAACCTCTCAAGGAAATCTACCAATACAGATCGATACATACTCAACAAACTTGCAGAATTAGAAGAAACTCAAGACTAGAGGTCTCTCAGTGAAGAAGAGATTCATTCAAAAGTTGCATTATTATTATAGTATGGAATATTGAATAATATGAGGAGATGGTCTGGAGGAAAATATCAAGGGTTACCTGGCTGAAGAGAGGGGATGATAACACCAAGTTCTTTCTCAGAACTGCTAATTCACACACACAATACTATTGATGATCTAAATGTAGAAGGAGAATCTGTCAAGAGTCCTGAAGGTATAAAAAAGGAAGTGGTTGAATTCTATCAGAGAGTATATACAAAAACTGAACCATGGAAACCATGTGATGGATGTAGGAAAGGTCACATAATCTCTCAGGAAGAATACCTGATGTTACCGGGGACTTTAGAAACTAGGAGATATGGAGTTGTGTAAATTATGTGTTGGAGACGAAGTTTGATGCCCTGATGGATATACCATAGCCTTTTATGTTCATTGTTGGGAGGTAGTAGGGGAGGATGTGATTGTTAGTGGGTTTTTTCATAAAAGTTTCAGTGCTATCTATGTGACTTTGATTCCAAAAAAAGTGGGGCCAGGGTGTTGACAGATTTTTGGTCCATCAGCCTTATTGGTAATATGTAAAAAATCCTCTCCAATGTGTTGATCGGAAGATTTAAAAACGTAATGTACAAATTGGCGGACACCCCGCGACTGGCTTTCGTAAAAGGAAAACAGATAATGGTTGTCATTCTCATGAAAAATGAGTGTGTTGACTCCAGAATCAGGAGCAGTGTACCAAGTACTATTGCCAATTGGGCATACAAAGAACATACAATCACCCTAATTGGAATTCCTATTAGAGATCCCATCTAAAAAAATGTTTTGGTGGCAGATGGATAAGGTGGATGATTTTTGCATAAGCACTGTGGAATTTTCTATTCTCATCAATGGATTCCCTATTGGGTTCTTATCATCACATAGAGATCTTGTCTCCTTTCTTGTTTATCAATGCAATAGAAGGCTTAGATGATATGCTGAAAACTCTTCAAGAAAAACTCTGGAATAAGGGCTTCAACTTATGAAATAGAGTCAGGGCTGATATAGAGATAACACACCTTCAGTGGGCCGATGATACGCTGGTCTTTTGTGATGACTGTAGAGAACAACTTAAGATACTCAGGTTATCTTTGTTCTCTTTAGAACAATCTCTGGGTTACACGTTAACTGGAATAAAAGCTTCCTACATTGGCTCAATCTGCTTTGATTTGCTTGAGCCGAATATCTTTCAAAAACAACCTCACTACCTAGAAGAGGTATTGGTAAGGTATGCGTACACTTTACGCTACTCAGGCCCCACTTTATGGGATTTCACTGAATCAGGTTAATGAGGCTACTGATATAACTTCATTGGCTAGGACTTTGCGGGGAGGATTGGTGAACACCAGTTGTATACTTGGGCATGCCCCCCCCCCCCCCCGGGG
>NC_028648.1:56608754-56627538 GCF_001406875.1 Solanum pennellii | reverse complement strand
CCCCCCCCCCCCGGGGAGCATAAAGCTGATCCATAGGTATATGGAATGGGGTGGGAGAGAAATGTGAAAGAAGACTAGTATTGGAAGATCCATTACCTTTCATTAGGGGGAAGATTAACTCTCATTAATTGTGTTTTGGATGTCCTGTACACTTTCATGATGTCCCTCTTTCCTCTACTTGATAGTGTTATTGAGAGGCTTGATGTTTTGAGAAGGAATTTTCTCTGGCAAGGAAAGAGTGACTCTAAAAAAAATCCACCTGGTCATATGGGATGCACCAATAGAATAGGCACGGGGTCTAGGAATAAGGAACCTTAAAAACCATAATCAATGCCTCATGATGAAATGACTTTGGAGACTTGCATTCGGTGAGCAGACTTTATGGAAAGAGGTGATCAAGTTAAAGTATGAAATGAATGGTAATTGGACAACCAGAATGGCACAAACACCTATGGAGAGCTCCTGAATGTCTGGGAGATCTAGAGATCAGTAGATTTCTTAAAAATTTTGGGACAATTCAAAGGGTCATCTGAGTTAGAAGAGTGTCTTGTATGGCAGATCACAAGCATGGCAGATTCAATGTAAAGGAGGATTACAAGAAATTCAATACTTTCAACAATCAAATTGATTGTCGGCCATGGAAGCTAATGTGGAAACAAAAAATCCCTTATAAAGTTTCATGTTTTACTTGGCTACTTGCTAAACAGGGGGTGTTGACTTTGGAAAATATGAAAATGGGCTTCCATTTGTGTTCAAGATGTTTTCTATGTGGAGAGGAGGCAGAGTTAAACACCTCTTTCATCATTGTAGGATTACTAGCCAATTATGGAAAATCATCATCAATATGAAAGGATTGAATTGGGTGATGCCAACTTGCCAAGGATGATTATATTGACTCGTAAAGTTTGAAGTAGCTATGATAACATGAAGATGAATTACATATTTTTGTTTCATTTTCGGTGTAAACAAGAGTATATGAAAGATTCAGAGTAAGTTATGGATGTCCTAGAAAAGAAATACTTTTTTCTTATAAGGCTAATGCTCTTCCTATACTCTCTTACCATCCGCAACAAGGATGAGGATTTGCATATTGAAGTGAAAAAGTCAAATTGATCAAACCATTTCCTCTTTTGAATTTCCTCTATTTGGTAGTGTAGGGAATCTCATGTGTTTTGGAGAAGTTTGAGGGTTAATATATTCCAATTAATTAAGCTTAAGGATGCATAGACACACTAGTGAGGAGGTGCGAGAGGTTGATTCTAGGGGGTCCGAGGAGAGGCAGAGGCAGGCTGAAGAAGCATTGGGGAAAGGTGATAAGACATGATATGACACAACCTGAGGCTATCGAGGATATGACCCTAGATAAGAGGGTGTGGAGGACACGTATTAGGGTATAAGGTTAGAAGGTAGTGTAGTGTTGTCTTGCTTAGGGTGGCTAGGGTTTGCGATGGTACTAGTTGTATCATTGTAGTTCTTGTTTCTTTTTTTTTATTTTGAGAAGGTAACAGTCTTGTATTATATTCCAAAAAATCAAACCTGCCACAACTTGTTACAGATTAACTAATTACAAATGAGTATCTGGAAGATCTTCAATCCTAAATAAACAAAAATTACAAGGTTCCTAAAGCATTCATTACTGATTTTAGATCTTCCATATACTCCTGTTTGCACCAAAAAATGAAATTAAACCAAGCAATTCATCTTGATCTTCTGGATGCTGTTACTTTTGTTCTGGAAGCATATGAGGTTCCTCTCTTTCCACACAGACCACCAGATACAGGTGGGGATGATCTTCCATCTTTCTTTGTGACAATAAATGTAGGCAAAGCTACTCCATGTCTTCAGGGCCTGGACAATATTTCTTGGCATCACCCAAAGTAGGTCCTTCGAATTGATGAAAATGCTCCACAAAATACTAGTGATCCTTCAGTGAAGAAAGAGGTGGTTGACTGTTTCAGCCTCTTCTCCACACAGGAAACACCTAGGACTCAGTTGGATACCCCTTTTCATGAGGTTATCCTGAGTTAAGACATCCTGCTTCGCTAGTAGCCAAGTGAAGCAGGACACTTTAGGAGGTATTTTAACTTTCCAGATAAGTTTCCATGGCCAGCCAGTAACCTGATGGGTGAAAGAGTTGAACTTTTTGTAAGCTTCCTTCACTCTGAAATTTCCGTTGCAATTATGATTCCAGAACAATCTATCTTGGGAGGTGGAGGTTCCTTTGAATTGTTCAAGGATTCCAAAGAAATCTACTAGCCTTTGGATCTCCCAATCATTTAGGGGTCTTCTAAAACTCAAATTCCATCCTTGATTTGACCAAACTTCTGCCATAGTGCCTTTTTGTTGTTGGTTCAGAATGTAGATATCTGGGAAGAGGGTTTGTAGGGAGCCTTGTTCTAACCAGTTGTCCTCCCACAAGAAGACCTTCATGTCATTTCCTACTCTAATGATGCAATTTTCTCTTAATTTTGGCCAAAGGTTTCTGATGGCCCTCCAGATGCTAGTTCCATAAGTACTAGTGACCATTTTGGTACTTCTGCTTGATAAGTTCTTTCCATAGTGCTTGTTCACTAGATGCTAGTCTCCATAGCCATTTCATCATAAGGATTTGGTCCTGAATCTTCAAATTCCTTACCCTAAGCCCTCCTTTCTGTTTGCTCCCAATCAATTCATCCCACTTAACCAAGTAGAATTTCTTAGTGTCATTATTTCCTTTCCATAGGAAATTCCTCCTTATTGCATCAAGTCTGTCAATGACCCCACCTGGGATAGGAAAGATAGACATCATGTAGGTAGGCATGGAGTCGAGAACACTATTGATGAGAGTGAGTCTCCCGCCAAGGGAGAGATATTGACTTTTCCAATTGACCAATCTTCTTTCACACTTCTCGACCACCTCATTCCAGATTCCTGGAGGACTTGCTTTCTGCTCCTAGTGGCATGCCCAAATATACGATTGGTAAGTCACCAGTCCTTCCCCCAAGTGTACCAGCCAGAGAGATTAGATTGGTGACGTTATTCACTGGGTATAGGAAGCTTTTTTCCCAATTGATATGTAGTCCTGATATGGCTTCAAATAGCACAAATATAACTCTGAGAACCATCAGTTGATTTCTGTTGGCATCACAGAAAACCAGAGTATCATCAACATATTGTAAGTGTGTGATCTCCATGTCACAATCCACCCTATTTGATACTCTGAAGCCCCTTAACCATAGTTTCTCTTGAGCAATCTTCAACATATCATTGAGTCCCTCCATAGCTATAATGAATAAGAAAGGAGACAGGGGATCTCCCTGTCTTAATCCTCTTTGTGAATAGATGAAACCTGTAGGAGAGCCATTGATGAGAACAAAATATTTCACAGTACTGAATCAATACTTTTTCCATCTACCACCAAAACCTCTTTTGGATAAGGACTCCAACAAAAAATTCCAGTTGAGATGGTCATATGCTTTCCGAATGTCCAGCTTGCATAAAATGCCTGGCACCTTGCTTCTAATCCTAGAATCCACACATCATTAGCCATCAAAATAGCATCCATGATCTGTCTTCCTTTAATGAAAGCAAGTTGTTGTGTGTCCACTAGCTTGTGCATAACCTTTTTAAGCCTCTTAGTTAACACCTTGGAGATTATTTTATACACACTTCCAATTAAGCTAATGGGTCTAAAATCTGTGAGTTTCTTTGCACCCATCTTTTTGGGAATTAACGTCACGTTGGTGGAGTTGAAGCTTTTCTCAAAGAAACATCTCTCCTGGAAATTTTTTGCTGCAGCAATGACTTCCTCCCCAACAACCTCCCAACAGTGGGTATAGAAGGCCAAGATGTAACCATCAAGACCCGGAGCTTTGTCTCCAGCACAAAGCTTTACACACTCCATATCTCTTGGTTCTCAAACCCCCCTGTAGCATCCTATTGTCTTCTTCAGAAATTTTGTGCCCTTCCCTGCAGCTACCCGAGGGTCTCCATGTCTCAGTTTCAGAATATAGCTTCTGGTAGAAGTCTATGATTTCTTTTTTTATCAACTCTGGATCTTTGATTGCTTCACCATCCACATTTAATTCGTCAAATGTTATTGTATCTCCGGTGAGAGTTAGCGGTTTTGTGAAAGAACTTTGTGTTCTTATCTCCCTGCTTCAACCAATTAACCCTAGATCTTTGTCGCCAAGATATCTCCTCAATTTTGCTAAAATTTCAAACTCTATAAGGAGATCAGCCTTCAGTTGAATCTCATCTTCATGAAGAGCTCTTTGATCTTGCACATTTTTATCATTGTTGATTATTTGCTACTGGTGTTTCAATTATCACATGATTTTATTGTTGTTTTGGCTCCTCTTTGGCAGACTTTTGCTCTGTTTCCTTGTCATTTGCTATATTCTTTTCTTTTCATTATCTCCTTCTACTTTATACTGGGATTTGTTGCACTTGAGCCGAGGGTCTTTCGGGAATAGTCTCTCTACCTCCATGAGGTAGTGGTAAGGTCTGCATACATTCTACCTCCAGACCTCACTTGTAGAATTTCACTGGGTATGTTGTTGTTGTTGTGGTTGTAACCTAGGGATGTTATTATTTTCTCTTCAAAAAGTTTAAAAGATAAAAAAATAAAAATAGTCAACAGAGTTCAACACATACACTAAAATCTCATGAATTGATCTTTGTTAAATTGATTTTGCAACCACATAACTTCTATCAAATACTTGTCTGTCTGTGGTTATACTAGGTCCTGACCTTTGCACGAAGGGCTAGAGAAAGTTCGACACATGAGCAGGTAGTTCTCAATGAAAAAATGCAAGAGTATAAGAAGGAAGTTGATCAACAAAGCAGGCGGTCATTAAATAGTTTTCACAATTCTTCAACTGCTGAAATCACACAACATTCTTCCAGAAGTTCCCAGAAAGTGATAGAGGCAGTAATGCAGTCAGCTGCAGAAGGAAAGGTGCATGCTTTGAGGCTTCACCCCTATTAGCAAATACTCCCTCCGTCCCAATTTATATGAGTTAGTTTGACTTGACATGAAGTTTAAGAAATAAAGACGAACTTTTTAAACTTGTGGTCTAAAATAAGTCATTGATATATGTGTGGCTATAAATCATCTCATTAAAGGTAAAACATGCATTTTAAGGTTAAATTATTACTAAATATAGAAAAGGTCATTCATTTTGGGACTGATAAAAAGGAAAGTGAGTGGTATAAATTGGGACATAGGGAGTACCATTCTGGCTGTTTTTGAGATTCTTGTTATTACTTGCAAGAGCTCTTCTGATTACTATTTCTACAGCTAAGATTTCAATAGTGTAGGTAGAAACTATAAAACAAGGGTATCTCTCAAAGCGTTCCTCTAATTTAAGAGGTGACTGGAAGAGAAGATTCTTTGTTCTAGATAGCAGAGGAATGTTGTACTATTATCGAACACTAAGGAGCAGGTCCTCTGTAAGTTATCAGATGAAATGTTTATTGGTATACTGCATAAATGTGCCCTTTAGCTTGACCATAGCTATCATGTATGCCCTCCAACTTTGGGTGTGCATAAGTAGACACCGTATAAAGTTGAAAGTAGACACACATTTCCTATGTGCTATAATATATGTAGGATGCGAATTGTCACATGGATGCATGTGTTTACTTGTTCAACTTTTAAGTTCCTACTTGTGCACATCCAAAGTTAGAAGGACATAAATGTCGGCCGAATCCAAGATAAATGACACATTTTTGTATTATGCCATGTTTATTTGGCAAGTTCTTCTGGTCACTATTTATGCTTGCTCAAATGTGGATGATGCAGTTTCAGGGATCTTCCAATCCACTCTCTTCACATTATCATGGAGGTGTACATGATGAAAAACCTGTTGCACATCGCACGGTGAACCTACTGACATCAACAATAAAAGCAGATGCAGAGCAATCGGATTTGAGATTTTGCTTCAGAATAATTTCACCAACAAAGAGCTATACTTTGCAGGTGAACTAAGCAAGAACTGTATTGAGAGAAC
Organism: Solanum pennellii; assembly: GCF_001406875.1. Lineage (NCBI taxonomy): Eukaryota > Viridiplantae > Streptophyta > Magnoliopsida > Solanales > Solanaceae > Solanum > Solanum pennellii. The sequence continues at coordinate 56,621,545 of NC_028648.1, read as the reverse complement.
TTGTTTTCAACATAATATGTCGTTAACAGTTCTCAGTAAAGTTTTATCTTTTGGCATTTAGGCAGAGAGCATAGCAGAACAAATGGTGTGGATAGAAAAAATAACAGGAGTTATTACCTCGTTACTGAGTTCTCAGACACCTGAAAGGGTAAAATATTAACATTGATATTGTTGATCCAGTTCCGGTTTTGTTGTTTCCTAAGGAAAATGGTTTATGTTGTCAGCATTTCTCTATGAGTCCCTCTACCAAAAGTAGATCCATAGGAAGTCCCATGAGTCAGGATCAAAGAACAATTGAAGAATGCACATCTGGGAGGGATTTCATTGCTAAGAGTTCCATACGCCAATCCAAAAGTGTGTCACACCTCCCGAGCATGAAAGTAGAGAAACCAACTGATGCACTGAAGAGGATACCTGGGAATGATAAATGTGCTGATTGTGGTGCTCCTGATCCAGACTGGGCTTCTTTAAATCTTGGTATTCTTATATGCATTGAATGTTCTGGCATTCACCGTAAATTTGGTGTACATATATCAAAGGCAAGTCAACTTTCTTCCTTGTACAACCAAGCTTCTTACTTTTGTAGTATAATCTTACTTTTAAGTTTTCTCTACTTTGTCTTATGTTTGGGGCAGGAAGCCTTACTAAACTTCTCCCTAGTGAAAGTACTCGCCCTCATGCTAAACCCCACATGTTTCCTGATATGCATCATCAGATTATGTGTTTGTGTAGTGTTTCTATTCTATAATTGTTGATTGATTGATTAGCAATTTCCTAACTTAATTATAGGAGCAGATTGGTATTGTAATTATAAAAAGAAAGAATCGTTTTTGGATTGGTATGGCTACCTCCAAAAAAATTACAAGCTAAATCCATAATTACATAGATCCTAGGAAATCTACCAACTATGCTACTTCTTCTATACCATCTTCTTTACACCAAAAAAACATGTTAATGCAATTTTCTTTAATTTTCTGAAAAGTGTTAGTAATATTCTCATGACACCTGAGGTTTCTTTCTCTCCAAATAGCCCACCAGAAGCAATAGGTACTATAGACCACCATCATTTTTGGCTCATCCAGCAGCTCAAAAGATTGGTAGTATGTTCTGGGTATCTCTTGAGAAATGCTGAGAACCATGTGCCACACCTGAATGGTAACCCTACAGTTTAGGAATAAGTGGCTGTTAGTTTCTTCGTTCTCATGACAAAAAAGAACATCTGGAAGCCTCTTTTCTTGAGTTTTTCCTGAGTGAGACATGTCCTTTTGGTGATCAACCAGGTGTGGGGTGTTGCCCTTCCATATTTGTTTCCATGGACCACGAATTCCCCCTGAGTGAGTCATAATCTCTCTCTTATTATTCAGTCTATTATAAGTATTGATTGTGTTATTTTGCCTTTCTTCCTTGTCAAGAAGTATTGTATTTTGTTATATAGTTTAAAGACTCATTGTATAAGTACTCATTCTATTGGGATGTAAATTCATCAAGAAATATATAGAAGCTTATTCTTCTTCTTGAAATCCTCATGTATCAGAGCCATTGCTGCCTTTTTGAGGTGACTTATCTCCCTTTGCAACACTAGGGTCCTGTTATGACAGAAGGCTCCCAGATCTACATGGCCTTTAATTTTAATATAAATGGTGATTATTGGAAAGATTGAGACAGGTAATTGGAAGTGGAAAAATGAAAGAGCTTAGTCGTAAATTTTGGAGTATCTATTCAATAAAAACCTAACGTAAGTTGGATTGCAAAGTCCTTTATCCATTTCCCTTTTCTAGTTTGGATGGACTATACTTACACTGCTTCATTATGCACTGGACTTGCTCAGAACATTGCTTTTTTGTACGATTACACAAAAGTTGAAGTGTTTCTTACAGTTCAACTGCAACTTTGTAATTAGGTAAGATCCTTGGCACTTGACGTTAAAGTGTGGGAGCCTTCTGTCATAATCTTATTCCAAGCACTTGGTAATGTGTTTGTGAATTCTATTTGGGAGGGTTTGTTGCATCCAAGAAGAAATTTCCAGGCAGATGAAATACCGATGCGGTAACTTTGAAAATTCATTACTATGTGAATTATTTTTGTTATTGTTCTTTAATGAAAAGTGTCAACTGACTGGTCTAGGTCTTTGGAGTCCCATAAGCACAAGCAGTTTTCTTGCAAACCAAGTGAGGATGATCATATTTCAGTGAAGGAGAAGTTTATCCATGGAAAGGTACCACTAAATATAGCGAACATGTTCTGCAAGCCGCTTCTCTGTCTTAACGGAATAGCTTCACATCTTATATAATACTTCTGTTCCATGGCAATATTTCTTTCTTGTCAGTTCCAGAAAGAATGACAGCTTTCTAGATTCAGAAATATTACCTTAACTTCTCATTTATCCCTAACAACAAGCTTTTATAGCCATAAATGTTGTGGAATGCTTACGACAAGTTCCGAAGTCTTATAGCCACACAAATGTTACGGAATGTTCTTTACCACTAGTCTCAGAAGTGTTCATTTCTTTGTTGAACTCTGTGTTATTCAAACTTTGCCTCTTATATTGAAATGGAAGAAGTATTTGTTTTCCCTATAGTCATTATTTTTGTTTATCCCTCCAGTTCAGTCATTTGATTAGCCGTTAATGTCATCAGATTGGTGGATATTGCACATTATGCTCCTCCTGTTGACTCGCTATTTATGTAGGCATTCTATCAGTACTTATTCTCTCCCACTTCTACATCATACCGTAACTCATGAGCCTTCTGCTGTACGGCTGCCGCACCTGATCAGTGAACTAGCACTGCACATTCTGCCCATGTGAGCAACCGTGCATAGGTCTTATCTGGGACTTAATTCTTGCCTACCTAAAATTCTTAGCATAGCCCATGGAGCCTTTTATGGTATGGCTGCTGCAATTTTCAGCACCGTTGGGCCAGGGTCTGGTTTGAGTTGAACAATTGATCAAAATATTCTCTCCGTCTCTCCTTGATTTCATTATCTTCTGTCAATGCTTAATGAGAATCATCTTTAATACACTTCACCTGGTTTAACTCCTTACCGTTCTTCTTTGCTTGCTGAGTCTTCTTATGGCTGCAGTATGCAGAAAAAAAATTTGTTCACAAAGTGGAAAACGGTGAGCATCTGCTTTCTGTTGCACAACAGCTATGGGAAGGTGTGCGTAAAAATGACAAGAAAACTGTATATCGTCTCATTGTTGTTTATCAAGCAGATGTTAATGCAGTTCATGGGCAAGTATCACTTGGTACGTCTTTATCTAGTGAGTTATTGAGATTGCATTGACATGCAAACCCTGATCATAACTTTGGTTTCTTAGGCAGTGATTGTGCGAACTCTTTGAACCCACGAGGTGGAAGTGCAGACCTTTCCTCTGATGGATTTTTTGATGGCTGTTCCCTGCTTCACCTAGCCTGCCAAACTGCTGATATTGGCATGGTGGAGCTGCTTCTGCAGCATGGCGCTAACATAAATGCTTGTGATTTGCGTGGTCAGATCCCACTGCATCATAGTTTCTTAAGAGGAAGAACTGAAATTGCCAAACTATTACTTTCAAGGTAATGGTATGTTTCTAAGAACAGTGGTAGTTCGTTTCTTAATTGTATCCAGTCTGGTAATATAGTTCTCGCAGTAAGGCTGATGCCCGGCATGTGCATTTGGATAAAAGTTTCTAAGGAGCTTGACAATATAGGTTAACATGTCTTGTATATTTATATAGTTTAAACCATTGGGAGGTCCACACTTATTGTGCTTACATTCAGATCTAGCAGAGAAAGAGGTGCTTTTACTAGGTAATGCCACATATCTTGTTGGTCATAGTAAACTAGTAATTATTGGCGACATGCGGTTGTGAGAGCGAGAGTAAAGGCACATTTGCAGATTGCTGCTAAATAATAGAATAGCAGAAGATAATAGAATAACTACAGAGATTGAAGCCAAGTAGTTATTGAAATTTAAATACAAGCATATTAAAGGGAATCCTATAAAGCAGTATGGGTAGCTTCTGCACTTTTGATTGGTTTTAGGACAGAGAACTAGTTAGATCAAAGCTATGAGTGCATGATCATCAATCTCCAGCTGAATTTCCAGGCACAACAACGACGTTCATGCTTTTCAGAATCAGAGGGAAATTATTGACTTTCTATAAAGGTGTCTGACGCTTAACATTCATATATCTCAAAGGAGTTTGAAATTATTGAATGTTTCCTACAATCAATCACTCAACCGTAATGTTTCCAGCGTGGGAAAGACTTCATAAACAAAGCAAACAAACAGCAACTGTTTCTCAATCCTAACTAATTGGGGTCAGCAATATGAGTCCTCTTACTACCCCATTTGCACATGTTTCATTCCACTATTCAATATATGTATATGACTAGACTAGTTAAGTTAGTATTCTCTATGTGTATCCTTACACTGTCATATATCTCTAAGTCAACTTAAAAGACTCATGTGGAATACCAGGTTAATGTTAGTGTGTCAATAAGGATTGACCTTGATCCATATTGGTTGACATCACCTATATATGATACTTGCTTCCATTGTATTCTTCTCTTGCTAAATCTGCATTGATCTCGAGAAATTAAAGGTCTTGTGAGACAAGTTTCATCCTCCTGATATTAGATCTACCTTAGTTTCTTTTAACACCTTCAATCATTATGGTGTTCCACCTACATACTAATGCATTTGGAGGTCTACAGAGAATATGACTGACAATCTTAAGCTACCTTCTTTCATTTTTTTTATCTACATTTCTTACCTTGCACCTTTCTGTTGTATGTGACCATTTCTAATCTTGTCTAAACTCGTAGACCATGCATCCATGTTAACATCTGTATAACGCTGATGGTCTCATAACTATTCTATAGAATTTGTGTTTCACTGTTGAAACAAAGAACTGTTTATTGATGCTAATGTTTTGTTATATTCTTAGTTTTACAAAGGATAAACTTAAAGGTTTGTGTTCAGTGTAGTACAAGATGAGGAACTGAAACCTGTCCTCGAGGAATTATAGAGTATATTAAACAGTTTTACCACGCACAAATTGTCATACCAAGCTAGGGTATAACAAATCTGTCTGAAATTTTGAAACTGCTCCAATGAATCTGATTAAGGCCCAACAAATGGTAGCTGAATACTGTTTTACTTCATCAGATAGCAGGAGAGTAGCCAACTTAACAGATAAGTTCTATTCCTTGACTTAGCTAGAGGATTCTGCTCTTTGTAAAGATGAATGACATTCAAGTTGTATATCTTGAATCAAAACTTTCTACTGCTTGGTACTCCCGCACTCTTTCAACTTTTTGTGGCCTCAGATTTAGAGGAGAATTGACGTTTTGAAATGATAATTAGTTAGTTCTTATATCAATCAATGAAGTAACGTTGAAGATTAGAAATGCCACTGAAATTGAGAAAGGACAATTTTAATCATTTTCATAATGCTGCTGAAATTGAGAGCTTACTTTTATAATAAGTTGTATAACTTCTATGTTGTTTAACCAATATGATTTCTTGCAAATAGGGGGGCCAATCCACAAGCTGTCGATAAGGAAGGCAAGACTCCTTTCCATCTTGTCCAGGAATCAGCTCTCGATGATGTGGAGATCATTGCCCTGCTGAAAGTTGCCATAGGATAGCACCACAACAAAGATCAAACTGAGGTAGACAACTTAGTATTGCATCCCAGTAAGAATATTTTATCTTCAAGAACGAAGTTTGGAGTTATACGGAAGTGCTAAAGCTTGCTCAAATCCTTAGCTTCATTCTGCCAGAAATTCTGATAAGGCTTTTGAAATGAAAGATCCAGAGAAGTGGTGCTTTTTCTCCGCGATTCTCAGAGGTTAGGAATTACATATCAAGTACAACATGGCTTCATGCATGTCATTTCTACAAAATGCAGTAATTTTCAGTGTGATGCATTAGGCTGCTTCTGTTGTGTTTTTCATTATTAATTCTTTTTCCACTTTGGTTTCTTTTGTCATCCAAGTTGTGCAGATGTTGAAGTGGGCAGTGGAGCAGTTGTACATGTATTTTGAATTGACTGTGAAACAGAATTAGCTAAGTAGAACTACATTTAAGTGGGAAATTGGCTCAGTGATGAAGCTGAAAGAATTGGGGAGACGTGATGAATGAGGCTATTTATTATGGTTTCATTTTTGAGGAGTATGAAAGAATGTTTATCACCAATAGGCAATATATAGATTTCTTGTATTGATAAGTATTTGTATTGCAATAAAAATCGTAAATATAAACTAGAGAAAACAGTCAAATACCCCCTCAATTTATTACCCGATTCTCAACTACACACTATACTTCACGGGGGTCCTATTACCCCTCTAAAGTATTTTCAACACATATATTGACACCCTTAAAATGTCACCCCCAAAACTTTGTTGGAGAGTGATAGACACACCTATTTTTTCAGAATAATTTTTTTTAAAAAAAAATCATGACCAAAATACATCAATTTTGATGTTTTTCATTTTTCTCTCTACCATTTCATTCATCTTCCTAAATCATCCCAATATTTCTCCATTGTTTCCGAATGTCGAATTTCCTCTAATCCACCTCCATCTCCATTACACCCATCATTCTTCGTCTTTCTTCTATTTTTCGATCATTTATTTGCACAAAATCTAGTTGTCATTATTGAATTCAACAAATTTGACATGAATATTGAATCTTTTTATTATGATTGTTGTCTTGTTTTACATCTGTTGGTTTTCCTGTTATTTTTTTTATAGATTGGAAGATGAAATTGTCTTGACCAAATTTCGAATTCTAATACCCACTTTCAATTCCAATCAAGAAACTCACAAATTTCAAATTTTAAAACCCACCTTCAGTTTCAATTAAGAAAATTGGCCTGCTACTATAATGGAAAAAATGTTTGTAGTATCATTAACTTTCTTTTGATTATGTTGTCTCTTTTTGGAAAAATTTTGAAGGGGTTGGTCATGAAAAGTTTATTGTGAATTAAAAGTGAAAAAAAAATGAAAAAACAAAATATTGTATAGGTGCTTGCCATGGCAGCCATGTTAATATTTAAGCATAGAGGTGTAATTTTTAAGGGAAACTTTCACATATAGCCACTTAAAAACAAATAAATTACTCCACATAGCTATAGTTTGATAATTACAATTTGTAGCTACATGTCATATGAAGGAGAGAGACGAGCGAGACTGAGAGAGAGAGGAGAGAGGTGAGAGAGAGGGGGAAAAGAGTGGGAGAAAGGTGAATTGTATATGTATATTCGTTAGATAATTGTACATTATACATATGTAATTGTATATAGGGCAAGAGAGATTGGGAGAGAGAGGAGAGAGGCGAGCGAGACTGGGAGAGATAGGAGTGACGCGAGCAAGATCGAGAGAGAGAGAGAGAGGAGAGAGGCGAGCCATAGAGGGCAGAGAGTGGGAGAGAGGTGAATTGTATATGTATATAATTGTATATAACTATATATTATACATATACATTTGTATAAATGGCAAGCGAGATCGGGAGAGGGAGGAGAGAGGCGAGAGAGATTGAGAGAAGAGGAGAGAGGCGAGCGAGAGAGGACAGAGTGGGAGAGAGGTGAATTGTATATGTATATAGGCTAAAAAATTCTATATTATACATATTTATTTGTATATCCTGGCGAATTATACATATACAAACATGACTAATTACACAAACTCGAAGTCAGCTCACGTAATTAATGTATAATGTTAGTTGTGAGTGGTAATTATAGCAAACTATAGCTATGATGAGTAATTAAATAGTATAAGTTTGCTTAACCGCGTAATTTTCCCAACTTTTAAATGAGAGGAATGGTTAGAGAGAGAAAGAGTATGTAATTGTAATTAATTAAATTTATTTATTAATTATATTGAATTCAATTAAGAAATGATAGATGTCAAATCATTTATATTTGGCCTATTTATTTGCCTTACACTTGCCTTCAGGTGAACACACTTGCTGTGCCACATCAACACTTAAGGGTGTCAATCTATCTGTTTAAAATATTTTAAGGGGGGTAATAGAACATTTATAAAGTATTAATGTGCCGTCTAGAATTAGGTAATAGGTTAATGGGGGTATTTGACTATTTTCTCTATAAACTACTATACTCTCAATTTTAATTTATGTGACGATAATTTTTTTAATTCAAAAAACAGATAAAAAAAGATAGTTTTCTAAATATAGAAACAATTTAATTTGATTTCGTTCACATTAATTAACTTTACCTCTTAATGATAGTTTTTTTTTATAGCCCCAGATAAAAAAATATTGTGATTGTATATAACACTGTAAGTTGTAAAAAGTCTTATAGCAATTAGTTTAAGGGGCGTGTTAAGGGGAGTTTCACGGGTTCATATGAATTTATGTTTTTCGGTATGCTCAAATTATATATTTTTGTTCAAATATACTCCTTCTGTCCTTTAATTATTTGTCCACTTTTCCTTTTCTAGTTGTTTTTAATTACTTGTCCATTTTGACAAATCAAGAAAGGATAAAATAATTTTACCTATTATATCCTTATTAATTACTTTTAAAAATGTAGAATTTCTTGAAAATCTTAAATTTTTAATTCATCCACTTCATATTTAATAGGGTAAAATGATAAACTTACTGTGTCAATAATTATTTTTTTAACTAGGTAAATTACCCGTGCGGATTTAACTATGTTTTTAAGCTTTTATTGATCATTCGGTAATATTCGGATATTCGATATATAAACTACATTGTCAAGATCATTTTATCTTAAGGCAATTCAAAATCTTAAAAGTGCTATATTTTTTAAAATTTTGATTTTTTTATACAAAAATTATGAGTCATAGAGATATTCTAAGTATAAGAAATATCCATGGAAATAGTTGGTCAGAAAGTAATGAGATTTTCTAAATTTCAAGAGCTTATAAAGAACAACATCAGACGTTAAAGAAGAGACCAAAAAATCTCGAACAACAACACTCCCAAGTAAAGTGGAACATCACGTTCATACAAGAACATAATTAACTAACTCAAATGAAGGACCTTCGGCTCCTTTCTTATGATCCTAAAATTGTCAGTATCATAATTGTTTTTCCTCATCGTCTCAGAATAATCATTACTATTGCTTAGGTTTCATATCACCAGCCCAACTTATTTGGAATTGAACCATAGTTATTGTTATGGTTATATTATGCAGTTACAAAGAATTAATGTTATCATCAACCAAACAGTAGGCAAAATCATTCATAACCAGATATTTTAAATCAAAATTTTAACACATAACATATTAAAATCTCAAAGCATAATTTTCTGAGTGTTTGAACTCACCAAAAATATCCACAAAAAATAATAAAGGCAACCTTACTTTCATAACAATCAAGAAGAAAAACACATGTTGCTTAACATATTTTTCAAAAAGATAGTCTGTCAGTGTGTTTTCGAGTTTACAGTTCACAGATTTAATTGAAAGAAGCCAAAAGAAAGAGTTATTACTTCTTTATAAAAAAAAAACTTTATGAAAAAAAGAGTTATCACTATGACAAAAATGATCTTTAGCGACAATTATAAATGTCCCTAGAAAAAGTCCATAGCAACATTGAATCTAATGACAATTAATTACTATAGGAAAAGGCTCTAGCACTCTTGTTACTGTGCATATTCATTGCCGATAAAAAATATTTTTGTTATAGTGTACTTTGGACATTTGTTAGAAAACTTGATTTGTTATTATGCCTAAAAAGAAGAGATGAAGAAATATGACAAATAAGTTAACTTGCGATAAAAGAAGTGAACTAATTGTCTCTATACTAATATTCTAGGAAGGGTGTAATAGCATATAAAATGTTTGTACCTAAGAATGAGCAATCAAAATAATATAGTAATTGTGGCAAAGAAGAGAGCAATCTGTTTGGTTCTTTCAAATAAAAATAACACCCTATACACATTTAAGGCTATATATATCGAGTTATAAACATATTTTTGAAAAATAAATCACTTATAGTAGATTTATTATCGAGTTATAGCATATCAAATAAAAATAAATTTAATTAAAAATAAACTATAAGTAAATATTTAAATACTAATTAATATGTTTAAATATTTATTTTTATTTTTACAATTACCTTTTTTAAAACATTCTTTAAATTTTTAAACAGATTATAAGTATTAATAGTTGACATTTACCTTTTCTAAAATAAATAATAAATTAATATTAATAGTATAGTTACCTTTTTGAAATCAAAAACTAAATTTTAGAGATTTGACTTTAATCAACTTCCTACTTTACCGTTGTCCAATAATAACCCACACCCATCATAGCCTATACACGATCACTATTCATCTTCCCCAACACGCCTCACTCATCACCCATCACGCCTCACAAATCACTTTCTTCCCCAAACCCACAACTCAAAGATCCACAATTACTCTTCCACCACACGATTCAATAATATTGTACGTTTTTAGAACCTTTATAAAGTATTTTCAGTTAAGTTCGTATATAATGTCGAAGAAAATTAGTGGAACACCCCGTAAAAGTTGAAGATTGGTTGAGGAGTCATCATCTGATGATTTTCATGTTCCTTCGTTTAATATTTTGACTCAAAACTCCACCGCAGGAATCCACTGAAAAAGAGACGGATAGTTTTGCTAAATCGAAGCTTCAAAAAAAAAAAACGAGTCAAAGAAAAGAGGGTCTCCAAAGAAAGGGAAGAAGAGAAAAGGAAAAGCTATTCGAATATCTTCAAAATCAGATTCTGACTTTGTTGATGAAATAAAAAATCAAAAATAAAAAAAATCAACAAATGTATGAGTTTAATTTTTGATTTTGTTTGACAATTATATTTTGTATGAGTTAATGTATGATTTGATTTTTTAGTTTTGTATGCGAACACTTTATGAGTTTCATAGTCACAGTGTAGAATTTTGACAATTATAATATGTATCACCATTGTGTAATTTATGTATGATTTTGATGTATGAATTGATGTATTAGTCCTGTATGAGTATCATTTTGTAGTTTGAAAGTCACAGATTAATTTTTTTAATAATTCTAATATGTATTAATATTGTATGAATTCTGATGGATTGATGTATTAGTTTGTATGAGTTGTGTATAAATGTTGTATGAATTGATATATACATTGATGTATTACTGTTGTATGATTTGTGTATGAAAGTACCTTAGAATTTCATTTCATGCTTTGCATATGAATTGATTTGGTTGCCCATTTATATGGCAGTGTTTGAATGATGTTTGAATTGATATAAATTGATGTATTACTGTTGTATGATTTGTGTATGAAAGTACCTTAGAATTTTATTTAATGCTTTCTGTATGAATTGATTTGTTTGTCCATTCATATGGCAGTGTATGAATGATGTTTTTATGAAATTATATATCCCGTTAAACGTTTAATTAATATAGATATAATATTGTCCATCACAACAAATCACGTTTTTTCAACAGCAAAATATCTTCAATCACTAAAATAACGAAAATGCAATCTGCAAAAAAGAGATAGAAAAACGATATCTGAAAAAAAATAACAGATTTTAATGCGATTTCGTTTATTAGAGCATCTTAAGGAATCAAATCACAATTTAATTTGTTTTCAACTAAATTGATCTTTTAAGGTAACTAATAATCTGATTTTTAAAAATTCCTTAATAGGCGCTAATCAGTTATTATATTTATTAAATGTAATTATTTTAAATAATGAAACTTGATATTTTCCATTTAAAAATTGATCCGTTATTTTTCTTTATTTATTTTTTTAAAAAAACAAATGTGTCAAATTATTTAAATCAACCTTTAATTGATAATAATATGCTATAACTTGATATATTAAATGTTATATACTGAAAGACAAACTGTAATGATATAGCTTGAGAATATTACTATAAAAAATGTTATATAGCTAATTTTCACTTCAAAAAAGGTCACCAAAATAGAAAAAAGAAATTGTAATACATACACGAATTACTATGACTTATATTAAAAGATTAAGCTTCATTAAAAAGGAGGGCGAAAACTTTGAGGGATGAAATACACTTCATAAGAAGCCTAATTAGTGTATTCAAATTCGACTCCCTATTGCGAAAAAAATCTACAAATAATAGTGGCAGAAATAAAAGTTTAATTTGTTATTAAAGAACCAAGTATAACGAATTGAACCATTTCATCAGCTTTATGAGTTGTGGACTGAGAGGTGCAAGAGTAGTAATGGACATTGCGATTAAAATCATTTTTCTTTGATTATATGAATAAACCTATAGGAAAGGAAGAAAAGAAGATTGATTTTCAATATCCTTGCTGAAATTTTTAACAGAGTTTTAAAAAGGTCACCAAAATAGTAAAAAGAAATTGTCATAGTTACATGAATAACCATGACTTATAGTAAAGATTAATCTCCATGAAGTAGGAGGAAGAAAACATTATGGAATGAAACAAACTCCATAAAAAGCATAATTAATGTATTTGCATTTGACTACCCTATAACGAAAAAAACATACAAATAATAGTGGCAGATTTCCCTCTATTTATATTAAACAAAGTGTAGGTCGCAACTCTTTGGAAAAGCTACAACCCTTCGACAAGGTCACAACCTTACATAAAAGTCACAACTCTTCATAAAAGTCCTAAATCTTCCTAAAGGTCGCAACTTTTCATAAAGTCACAATTTTTCATTAAAAGTCGCAACTTTTCACGAAAGTGAAAGACTAGTTTTGATAATAGATAAATTTAAAGGGGAATTCTTGTTTGTGGTGACGCCACGTAGGCGGGCCTAGGGTTCTCTTTTATATATATATATATA
>NC_028648.1:56606597-56608133 GCF_001406875.1 Solanum pennellii | reverse complement strand
TTTTTTTATGAACAACATATCTCAAAATTGTAGTCCACCTTACTTTTTTTTTCCTATTAATATATCAACATATCATGTAAATATAACAAAAAATCATTTAATATAGAAGGAAGAATCATAATTAACAAAACTAAAACGGGAAGAACAAGGAAAAAATTGTAATCTAAATCGTGACTTACTCTTTCAATAGATTTATTGTACGTTCATCTAAATGTTAACATAGCATTTTCAAATGTATTAGAATCATACTGTGCCATCATATAGTTTCATGCAATAGAGAAGACCAAGAAATTTTTTGAAAAAAAGGTTAGAATATGAATTCTTGTGATTTTGAGTGTTCTTGATTTGTGTTGTTATTTTCTTTCTCAATGTCTTAAATATCTATACATTTCAATAATATGTGGAAGATGAAAATAATTCAAGTTAATTAAAAAGAGTGAAGTAACAAATGAAAGTTCAAAAAAGTGATCTTTTCATTTACAATATTCATTGTAATTAATGTAAGTTAATTAAAAAGAGTGAAGTAACATATGAAAGTTCAAAAAAGTGATCTTTCATTTACAATATTCATTGTAACTAATGTAAGTTAAGTAGTGCCATCAAAATTTAAAACTGAAAAAACCTTTCAACTTAAGTAATTAAGTGATGCATGAATAAATATGAGTAATAGAAAGACTTTAGGAATCTTATCATTGTTTTTCTAAATATATCATTGTGTAATTAAAATATTTATATTTAATTAAATAATAAATTAAATCTTAATTTAGTAAAAGGGTAAAATGGTAATTCAACTTTTCACTATAGAGCTTCCCACTTATAATAATATATGATAACGTTGATCTAGTTGCTTTTATGAAATTCTAGTTAAGTAATCCTATGCGTAAAATGATTAACTTAAAAAGTACAACTAGTCCATCTGAAAGATATCACTTTAAGTCCTCGCGACAGTTGGGGTGTTACTTTAACAACTGTTATGAAGTTTGAAGTAGATTATCACCGCTAGGTCTCAAATCATTAGATTGAACACGATTCTCAAATCTCTGTGCTTAGTTCTTTTCTTTATTTTTTCTAATCTTAACTTATTTTTCAGTCAAATAAAGAATATAGCCTGATTCTTATGTAGGACTTCATTAAAATTCATACAAAACAAAAGAACTAATCATATACACTAAGAATTGTCGTCTAGAATTTCTATGTACACAACTATTTCGATGTTACTTCCCTTTTAGGGCCCCCACGAGCTATAGAGTTAGTTACCCATAAAAAGTACAGAAACTGAATTGTAAATAAAAGAAGACATACTTGCGATGGGTGAAGAGGAAGAATGAAGAACTAAAAGATCAACTTCAATAATCGACAATGGTCTCTATCCCAAAGCATATTGTTTTTGCACAAAATGCTCCAAGACTAAATAGAAAACTCAGTGTTCTGAATCTCATGACAAAAATAATCCTAAAATTAGGTATTATAATTATTAAAAATACCAAATAAAAATCGAAATAACAATAAACTTTAATCTTTTCCCATAAATATATA
>NC_028648.1:56578152-56606217 GCF_001406875.1 Solanum pennellii | reverse complement strand
TATAGGGTATAGGCCCATGCTAGTATGGCCCAACATTATAAATTTATTTTGTATAAATAATAATAAACTGTCAGTAAAGATTATTCATTCAATTATAAATTCAAATTCCAACGGATAAAAGAGGCAGCTCAATAAGTTATTAGAAAAATTTTCTACTTTTGAAATTTATTATATATAATAAACTTCTGAATATTCAATACGTCAGGGAGTATCAAGTATCAACTCTTTAGAATAATACATATTTACACTAAATTTGACAACATACTAATTTGACAACATACTCCATTCATTACCTACAAAGCACATAATGCTATAACAGAATGATTACTATAATATACTTTGAGGAGAGGTTTGAGTAAGCAGTTTCTTTGATTTTCATGGATACTGCTCTATTGGAGATCAATTTCATCCATCATCTCCTTGCTTTTGAGTTGTTTTAATTCATAGGAACTTCAAATCTATTAGTTGTATGGTCCATTGAATCTGTGAAATAGACCGAGAGAAAGAATAAAGTATGTTATCAGATCTATATCTTACTAATGAATAGTTCTAGTGCCCTTCCACGTGAGAAAATAGACTGTATTCTACCTGGACATACTTGAGCAAAGATTTGTTATGGAATCAGTCTTACATCTTCGAAGATGTTTGATAATCTACAAAGAGGAAAAAGTCACAACTTGAACAAAAGAAGACATTGTTAGAAAAGAAATTCAATCAACAAACAAATCACTCCTGAAAGATAACTTAAAATTCTTGATGAATGCAACCAGTCTAGCCTTTTTTCACATCTGAAATGAACTCGAATCTTGAATAACTAAGCATTGAAAATGAAATATTAAAGACAACTTGTCTCTTAAATTAGGCCTACTAACTTCAAAGCTAAAGCACAACATTCTTTCGAAGGTTAGTGTAATTCTAACTAACCAGTAAATAACAATCCTGACCAATCAGAAAAAATAGCAAATTCGAGTATGTTATAAATCAGGGAAACATACTTGTGTGAAGAACATACCATAGCCACCTTTCATTCCCGGTGGTCTCTAATCACCTCTTCCGCATCCAGCAACAGTGCTACATTGATGGGGGTGGACTTGACCAGTTATTTGTCCAGGCGTAGGAGCTGCAGCAGGCTTCACATACCAGACGATACAAGAAAAACAGAGAAGTCTATGAGAATAGGAAGCCTGGAGAATTACTGCCATTGGGCAAGTTATTTGGTATTATTTTGACTTTTTAGGAGTAATGAAACATATGTCGAACCTTTTTCCTGTTTCTTGGTGAGATTTTACTATCAATTTAAGTAGTAAAAGTACCATGAGGATGGAGAGTGACAACATAGATGATCATAGTATTCGTTCTGAACATCTAAATGGCATGCACTGGTACTTTGGAGAGCTCACTTAGGCTCAGTAAATCAGGGAATATTTCTATCAGGCATGTTGAATGAATCTTCCTTCACCTGCGCAATTGCCTAAAGAATTTCCTTCATAACATGTGACTCTTTACAGAACCTACAGGCAAACATAAGAAAAAACAAACTCCAACTTTTCAGACATAAAGATCCTTATTCATGTTGAGTAAGTTGAAGCTTGTAACTTACATATTTTAGTTCTTCAATTGGAATAGTATCCTTTGGGCTGAGATCAAGTGTGAAGCTGCAATTAGGTGCACCGGAGAAGGGGTCACAAATTTTTCCTACGCTATTTTCCCTCGTATCTTAATCCTAATCCTTGTACCTCTGTCAACTTAGAATTTAGCTGATAATCGAAAACACGAAAAAAAATATAATTGTCCAAGTAAAGCTAAGAGAATATATGTAAGCTCCTATCCATGTTTCTTGTATATTATAGATAACAATACCTGAGTAATGAAATTAGGAACCGTGTCGCCAATCTGCTCTAATGTTTTGTCAGAAGTTTTTGTTTTTTCACTGGGAAGTATAATTTGCAAGATATTGTTTTGAGGATTCCGTTGAAAGTCCTTCAAAGCTGAGCAAGTGTTATCTGCAAAGCTGTATCAATATTTGCCAAAGTTACAACGTATAAATGAAAAATTAAGCTTCAGTACTGAGAGAAAGAGAAGGATTTGTGCTTACCTATGGAAGTAGAAATCAAAGTTGTTTAGCATCCAACTCAAAGTTGTCAAAATCCAGTAGCAGAAGATTATTCTAGTAATTTATAAGAGCTGTTTAATTAGGCTTTTGAGAATATAAAATTGATTTTATGTCAAATATAAGTATCAAAATCTTACTTACATTAAAAATCCAAGAGGCCAGTGCAAAACTTGCAAAAGTGAGCCAAAGCACCATTCCATTAGTATAACTACATCATTGATGATATTTACACATACATTAGAAGGAACTGAGTATACACAACTATGAAAAAGCAAGACAACAGCTAGCAAACGTAGAAATTGTATAATAGCTTATAACTCACACAAGATTATCACAATTCACAAAATCTCTAGTTTTACACCTATACATGGAAGTAAATTTTAGCTTCCTTTCTAAAAGATAATGATGCATTGTTTGTAGAATCTCACTTAATGTACTAACCAAAAGCACTACATTGACATTGACAACGACAATATTTGCAACATACCTGCAAGAAAACAGAGTGTATTTTCAAGGAGGATAAAAAATTGATAGTAACCATAAGAACATACACAATGGCATAGCCCAGTGACTTACAGAATTCGA
This sequence comes from Solanum pennellii, assembly GCF_001406875.1. Taxonomy (NCBI): domain Eukaryota; kingdom Viridiplantae; phylum Streptophyta; class Magnoliopsida; order Solanales; family Solanaceae; genus Solanum; species Solanum pennellii. The sequence continues at coordinate 56,603,519 of NC_028648.1, read as the reverse complement.
ATTGCTTCATTGCTTGTTTGATGGATTTTGTCAACAAACTGTTGAATTGTATGATATCTTCTTCGAAGCCTATGGGTTGTGACGTTTAACGTCTGATCTGCTTGAAAATTTTAAGGGCTTAAAACAGTTGGCATACTTAGCAAAATCTTTAGTACCCTTCTAATGGATTGGCATGTATCACCACCAGCATGCAAAATTATTTCAGATTCAGCCAAAACAGAAGCAACTATTATCGACAATATGAAGCCAAAAATTCAGTCAAAATACAACTGCTATATATTTCAGATTTATCAACAGGATCTTCTCCAGCTGTTGGCCTTGCATCACCTAAATGGCACCTATTGTATAAAGCAATATACAATGAACATTATGTATCATAGGTAGGTTGCGTTATGTGGAGATATGATTGGTATCTGTTGGCTTACTGATAAGTCAACAGAATCAAAGTGCTGAAATTATTTATCAAAGGAAGCAACTGTTATCAACAATATGAAGCCAAAAATTCAGCGAAAACACAACAACTATATATTTCAATTAAGTAAGGTATCTGTCGAAATACATTTATAGCAAATTAATTCACCTGAGAATATCCTCTTTCACATATAAGCATGTTGATAGAATTTAAAAAAGTAAGCCCACTTACTGTACCTACACAAAGGGATCATAGTTGATGTCAACAAATTTACAGAAAATACTAAATAAATAATATTCTGAAAATCAAAGAATGAAATAAATGTGTGAATAGTTCAACCTATTGAACTTGGACATTACATATTTGGATGGAGGGGTCATCCATTCCTGGCCATAAGATTGTTATCTTGAGGATGAAATGGAAAAAGGTTGTTGCGGGTGGGCATGCGTCTATATTGCCATAATGTGCATTTGCAACTGAAACAATATAGAAATTGGTAGAAAACAAAATAAAGCAAAATCTCATAATGAAATGATGCATCATTTTACCTGGAGAATGACATCAGTCATTATAGACGAAGTATACAATTTATCAACAGGATCTTCTGCAGCTCTTTGCCTTGCATCACCTAAATTGCGACTTTCACCATTTTACCAAGACATTAAAATAAAGGGCTGATCAACAATTGGTCAGAAGTCCCAAAACATTTTAGTATGAGTTGCATTAAGAAAATATCTATTTAATTAGAAAAGCGTCACCAACCATCAATATCATTGGCATTGCTTGATCTATGGAGCTTGCAACAACAGATTCACTTATGAAGGATAGATTATTTAGGAATTTAGGTCAGTGCTTTTTGAATGATTTCTTTGTACACTATATTATACATGAAATGGTCATTTGTAGGCGGACAAATTAGTATTTTGACATTTTTAAAAGTTTTAGCTCTGGATAAAGCAACATAAAGTTGGCCATGTGAAAAAAGCTGGTTCGCGTAAATAGATTCCTACGAATCTAATGTTTGACCTTGAGATTTATTTATTGTCATTGCAAAACATAGTCGAATTGGGAACTGTGTTCTTTTAAAGGCAATAGGTAATTTTTCATCTGCTGATGTTAATAATGGTATTCTCGGAATAAATACATGTGTGTTTTTATAGTCACCGCTGGCAATAGTACCACTTGTAATATGCTTGTTAAAATTATTACACATTAATCGTGTTCCATTACATAATCATTATGAAGGATTTAAGTTTCGCAATAGTATAACCGGATAGTCTCTTTTTAAAGTGAATTTGTATGGGGGCAAATTAGCCGGATTTAAGGTGTGTAAAATCCTCAAATTGACATTAATCACTTGGTTCTAGAGTTTCACCAATTGTAGTATAAATTTTAGCATCGTTAGGAAGTTGATGTATAAGCATATCATTAATTTCGTTAACAAAGTCATTTTTTATAGTTAAAATAACTCGGGATGTTATAGACTATGGGTATGAAAAGAATGTGTTTATATCAGGATAAGTTTCTCCGAACAGTTGACTTAGGGAATCTATTTCATTTGTATAAGGAATGATAAAATTACGTGGAATTTCAATTTTTTGTTGTCGTTAATTATTTCTTGTCCATTTCCAAACTCGCATTAAATATTCACAAAAATTAGAATCTTCTTTTGCTTGCATATTATCGGATAAGCACAACTTTTCAAGTTGATTCCATATATCGGAATATACAAAGTCTTCTCTTTTTCCATTGCGAACAACAGGCAATGTTTGTCTAAATTCCCCTCCAAAGATTCAACTTTTCCACCAAATAAATTTGGTTCACCAGTAAGGTCCTATAAAAGAGTATCTAAAGCTTGTATCATTTTATGTTTGGCCATTGAGACTTCATCCCAAATAATTAATTTTGGATCTCGAATTAGAGATTTTAATAAGCGTTGTTTACTAATGTTGCAAGTAAAGTTATTGTCAATATCAATTGGAATTTTAAAACGTGAATGTGCAGTTTTACCTCCAGGTAGAATTGAAGATGCAACACCAAAACTTGTTGTTGCTAAAGCTATAAAGCCTTTGGATCTTACATTTGCTAATAAAGCTTTATATAAAGATATTTTTCCAGTTCCGCCTAGACCGTCAATGAAAAAAGCACCTGATTTATTTGAATATACCCTATCAAGTATTGTATTAAATGCCCCTTTTTTTTATCAGGATTTAACATTGTTTGTAATAGTAGATCTTCTTCATTTACTATTATATTTCTTTCAAAGTGAACATATTTTACTTCTTTAGTTATTGTAGAAGGTATAATGTTTTCGGAAACAAAATTGTATTCCTTTATATTATGTCCCATTAAATCGTTTGCAAAAGGATATTAATAAGAAATGACTCCCTGTTATTGATATTTCAGCCTCGATGTGGAAAACTCCAACCTGTAATGAGAAACGAAAAATGTAAATCTAACTCTAAAAATAAAAAAATTGAGCTAGCCTAAATATTTTCAAAACTTACTGAAGCTGTTTTTGAAAGTTCTGCAATAGAAATGACTCGCTGGTGATTAGGATTCATGTTTAGAGCAGTGGATGATCCTGCAAAGTTACCCGACATATTTCCTGCAAGAACGTCTTTGTTTGTTGTTGCCTTATTATGAAAACAGAAAAATGGTGAAATATTTTTCTACGGCAAGCCAAAGCTAGAGATGTATAGTAAGAAGTCAATACCAACTGATCAACTGTAATGCCTCCGGATAAGTAGGATTTATGCGTATCGTAGAGTTGAATCTCCTTTGTAAGGATAAACCTGTACATATGAAATGATCGTGTAATGATGTCTGGTATGAAAAGCAAGTTTTCAAAAAAACAGTGTAAGTCACGCATACCTTGATAACTAGAGATTCCAATGTTCCTTGCAAGGATTACAGGGAATTCTTCACGCTTTCCCATTTGAACTTTCAATTCAGCTCCTTCTATTTTCCCAATAAAGTTAGCAGAAATTGGTGTTGTCAGAAAGCATGAGGAATACAAGAATACACTTTTTTGTTGAATCTACAATAAGATTGTGTCAAAATTGGAAAACATAAATACAAATGTATACAACAGAAGGGTGTACTTACTGATCATCAGATATAGTAACCTCGCGATACCTATTTTGAGTGCGACCTGCATATTTCAAAGGGCCGCAACGAAGAACAACTCCTACAACATCTTCTAGGAATACAAAAATATGAGTTCATTACATGTGGAGGCATAAATTTATGCGGCCTTATTGTTAGTTAAAGGATTATACCAATTTTTGCATTAGGAGCAGGAGTCAGTTGAGCAATATTGACAAATGTTGTGGTAACTAATTTGGTCGGTGGTAACAACGGTTTCTCAAGCTGGTTATTTGGTTTGATATGTTCGATCAAAGTTTCCTTATCAAACACCCAATAGAATTCATGTAATATCCTTCCGATACGAAGGTAGTGAAACTTTGACTTTGACAGTAAAGATTATATATGTATTCAACAATTTTAGCTTGTGTGCATAATACTCAATATCATCACCATATACAACTGCCCTAATTTGTTGTTCCTGTAAAGTCAGTGAAACTTGTGAGATACAGTTAAATCATATAATTATGTCTATAAGATGAGCGATAACAATAATAAGCGAGAGGACCTGCTCGCCTTCCAAAATCAGATTTTGGAATCGGTATATCTTGTCCAAACTTAGTCTACTGATGTACTGTGATTACGGTACTTTCAATGCTTTTTCCTTAAGTTAAGTGCGTGTCTAAGGCCTTTTTGTAGTAACTCTAATGTATTTTTATCTGTGTTTGCAGTAAAACTGTCCAAAATGAAAATGCAGAAAACTGTGCTGAAATCAGTGCAAAATGATGACCTACGGAACCATCGACGGCGCGTCGACCCATTGACGGTCCGTAGGTGGTGATCGTCGACTTGAGGTTCAAGCTGTTGAAATAAAATTGGGGAATTCTGGGTAAATGTGGGGCTACGGAAGGATCGATGGTCTGTCAACTAATCAACGGACCGTCTTGGCAAATCGTTGATTGTAACAGAATGTAGTCCAAGTACCCGACATAAAGAAATCACTAAGTATGGAGGAATGGAGGCATCGACGGACCATAAGTCCAACGACGGACCGTGCTATTGGTCTGTCGATTGTAACAGAAAGGATGCAAAAGTGGAGGCTGAAAAAGATTCTAAGTGTGGACCGACGGAGGCAGTCGACGGTCCGTCGTTCCATCGACGAACCGTCAGTTGGGTCGTCAACTGAAGACGCATTTTGGACATATTTTTTCCTTATTTAGAACTCCTTTTATTTTAGGACTTCATTACTATAAAGAGGGTTAAAAACCTCGTTTTTGGGGTAAGTCCTTTTTTTATTTTTTATACTCTTGTTATTGGAAGTTGAACTTTGGATTTTGGGAATTATTTCAAGTTTTCGGAATTGATTGTCAAGATATTTTCGTTAATTCAAGTGTTATTTATGGATTTTCTTCAAACTTGTCAAAGTAAGTACATGAATTCTTATGTTTAACAACCATGAATTGTGTATTTATCTACATGGGTAACTAAATCCACAAACTAGGGTTGTGGGAACCATGGGTAATTAACAAAGTAAAACTAGATAAATAATAATTCTAGAATAGTTTCTTGCATGTATTGATAATTATTTCTTTTAGAAGTCTTTTTAATGAGTGCACGCGTTAGAACTTCCCCTGTTCCTACTTGCCGGACTAAAGAAGTAGTTGATAGGAAAAGAATTACCAACATAGATTTAGTATACACTATCTAATAGGCTAATTTCAATTGGTGCGAAGTAGTAACTTAGCCAAACATTGAATATGATGCTTAATATGAGGTAAAGGTAAGGTTTAGTGAAGTAGACACACGTAGCCGGACTAAGTTACGGAGTGAAATTCTCTAGTTGCCGGACCAAGGAATTAGGGATACATAACTTACCACTTTGCATGCAAGACATTAGGAATTGTTATAGCTAGGATTACCGTGTTATGAACCTACGGGAACACTTACACCTTAGTTTCTCTCATCACTTGATAAAAACCAAAGTTATAAACTTGCTATTTGTCCTACTTAGAAATAATTAAACATTTTTGTTACACAACCCCCCCCCCCCTTTAATTAATTATTTTCGGAAAGGACTTGACTAAATAGACGTAATCATTGATTGAAGTTAAGTCTAAACTATTTTCCTCGTGGGATCAACCCCAACCTAATAATTTGGTTCTTTACTTGATACAACCACTTATACTTCTCTAGCGAAGTATAATTTGAGCGTATCAAAGTTTGGCGTCGCTGCCGGGGAACATGACTTTTAGATTAACTTTAAGCGTAATTAACGAATTTTAGTCAATAATTTTCTAATTTTACTTTTTTCTTTATTTTTGTGTATTGAGGTCTAGCTTGAGTGTATGCCAAGTACACGGAGTCGAGGCGAACCAATGCTTCCATTTGATCCAGAACTGAACTGTACACTCTGCAGAATGAACGATCCACGCAATCCTGATAATATTGGTGATGGGATCAACCATCAACTTCCTCCGCCAGTTGATGCTTATAACCAAGTGATCGTGGAAAACCCTGATGAGGGCGCTCTGAGGAGACAACCTTCTGCCCCACGCCCTCAAGAGTATTATAGGGGCAATGTTAACATCACCGATTCGGATACACCTCTTGTCCTTACTCCTCTACCATAAGGTCATTAATTTGTGGTAAGTAGTAGCTTGATGCAGATGCTCACTGATAGAGGTTTGTTTTCGGGGCTACCATATGAGGATCCACATGCTCACATTCCCAAACTGAGGTCGGTGTGCAAGAGTTGTGTAGGGAGGCCGGACTTGGACATGGATATCATTGGATTAAGGGTGTTCCCTCTCTCACTGACGGGAGAGGCCGCAATTTGGATTACTGAGTTGTCTTATAATTCGATCTATACTTGGGAGCAGTTGAGGGATGTGTTCCTAGCAAGGTATTACCCGGTTTCTAAATAGCTTAACCACAAAGATAGGGTGAACAACTTTGTGGCATTGCCTGGGGAGTCGGTAACTAGTTTTTGGGATAGGTTCACCTCATTTCTGAGAAGTGTTCCAAATCACCGCATTGATGATGAATTGTTGAAAGAGTACTTCTATAGGGGGAAAGATGATAAAAATAAGGCGGTACTTGATACTATTGCGGGTGGTTCTTATGGTGAGTGCACTTATGCAGAGATCGCGGAAAAGTTGGAAAAAATTTCTCGAAAAAACAAGGCTTGGAGCACTAGGAAGACACTGGGAGAAACACCTTTGCAGTGGAAGCTACACACAACACGGCAGCAGATGAGATTCGTGAAGAGATAGCTCAAATGAGAACTGAGCTTGGGTTAGTATTGAAACATGTCACTAGGGTGCAGCGAAAGTGAATGCGGTGAATTATTTGACTAAGCCACCACCGTCGCTAGATGAATTTTACTATGAGGAAGACTCTTATGCAGTGAATAAGCAGACGGGGGTTTCCGACCGAATTCCCAAGGCTCCAATCAGGAGAATCGGCGCCAAGGTCAAGGAAATCAAGGTCAGAACTATGTGAATTACAATCGAGAGGATCACTATGTTCGAGATGGCAACTACAACCGCGACAACAACTTCAACTGGGGTAATTATGGTAATAGAAATGATCGGAGTGGGCCCTATGTTTCACCTCAAAATCGGAAGTTGCTCCTAGGGATGGTGGAGGTAGTATGGCGCGAGTTGAGGATATGTTGCAAAAGATGATGATGAGGTTTGTGTTAGGATCGAATCCACACACAAACACTTGATGAATGAAGAACACAAGAACTTTCAAGAGAGAGAGATGAGAGATCTAAAGAGAGAAAGAGAGAAACCAATATTTTGTGGTAACACCCTGTGGGTAAACTTCCACGGCGGTGGGGTATATATTAATGATTTGGGGTATATTTAGTTACAGAAAATAAATGGAGAATATTTATCAGGCTCCACAACCTAACAGTTTGATGCTAGTGATAAGCACGCCAAAGAGTTGAGAGGTTATTTAGCGAATATTGGCCAAAAGGTGGATACACATACAATCTCAATCAAGCATCTTGAGTTTCAAATGGACCAATTGTCTTCTACTGTGAACCCACGCCAATCGGTTACTCTTCCTAGCAATACCGTCCATAATCCAAAAAATAATGGACATTGTATGGCAGTCACTACTCGAGGGGGTAAGCAAACCATTGACCCACCTATGCCATCTGGCGTAGAAGATGAGAGGAGATGAGATGATATGGTAGAGGAAGTTAGTGGTGGGTTGGTAGACAAATCGGAGAAAGAAGCTGAGATACCCCAAAAGGTGACTCCCATTCCTAGACCACGACCTCCATTCCCGCAAAGATTGATGAAAAAGACCGATGATGGTAAATATTCTGTTTTATTACTATATTGAAATAGCTTTCCATCAATGTCCCTTTGATAGAATCTCTTGAACAAATGCCCTGTTACGCCAAGTTAATGAAAGATATGGTCACTAAGAAGAGATCGGTTAGTTTTGAGGATGATGATCGGATGCAACATTGTAGTGCTATTGCTACAAGGTCTCTTGTGCAAAAGAAATAAGATTTGGGCACTTTCACTATTCCATGTACAATCGGGTTGTTACACTTTGCTAAAGCATATGTGATCTTGGGACCATCATAAATCTCATGTCTCTCTCTATTTACAAGAAATTGGGTTTCGGTGATCCAAAACCCACTGCGATGCGGCTATTGATGGCCGATCGAACAATGAAGAGGCCTATTGGGATACTCCATGATGTGCTAGTGAAAGTGGAGTCATTTATTTTTTCGGCTGATTTTGTGATTCTTGATTATGAGGTGGAATTTGAGGTGCCTATTATTCTTGGAGGCCATGCCTTGCTACCGGTCATGCGTTAGTTGATTGGAGAAAGGGCAGATGAAGTTCCGATTGAACAATAAAGGAACAACTTTCAACATTTGTAGGTCCATGAGGTAGAGTGGTGAGCTTCAATCGGTATCTGTGATATCCTACAAGGTTGAGCGTTCGTCCGAGGTACAAATAGAAGAGCATCTTGGTGTTGAGGCTCTAGCGGCAGTGATCATGAATTTTGAGAGTGATTGTATTGCAGAGTATGGATCATTGGTTGCGGCACTTGATCGAGGTGATGTTCGGTTCAAACCAAAGAAATTGGATTTAGATATGAAACATCGCGAGTCTCCAACCGCGAAATCATCTATTGAGGAGGCCCCAAAATTGGAGCTTAAGGATCTACCACCTCATTTGAGGTATGTTTTCTTTGGAAAAGGTGATACTTTCTCGGTAATCGTTGCATCGGATTTGAATGTGGAGCAAGTGGAGTTTCTTGTAGAGGTGTTGAAGAGGTTCAAACGAGCCATTAGTTGGTCTATTGCGGACATTATTGGGATTCCACCCAGTATTTATTCACACAAAATCCAACTCATGCCCGATCATAAGCCAAGTATAGAGCATCAAAGACGGTTAAATCCACCTATGCAAGAGGTAGTGAAGAAGAAGATTATTAAGTGGTTGGATGTCGGAGTCATATATCCGATCGCTAATAGTAGTTGGGTATGTCCTGTTTAGTGTGTGCCTAAGAAAGGAGGAATAATTGTGGTCCCTAATGAGAAAAATGAGCTTGTTCCAATGAGGCCGGTGACCGGATAGAGTGTGTGTGGATTACCAGAAATTGAATGCATGGACTGAGAAGGACCATTTTCCTAGGTCCTTCATGGATCAAATGTTGGATAGGCTTGCATGAAATGGGTGGTATTGTTTTCTTGATGGTTATTAGGGTATAACCAAATCTCTATTACAACAGAAGATCAAGAGAAAACCACCGTTACTTGTCCTTATGGAACTTTCGCATTCAAGAGGATGCCCTTCGGGCTGTGTAATGCACCATCTACTTTTCAGAGATGTATGATGTCTATATTTTAAGATATGGTGGAGGACACCATTGAGGTGTTTATGGATGATTTTTCTGTTGTTGGTGACTCGTTTGATCATTGTTTGAGTCACTTGGCCAAAGTTCTCAAGAGGTGTGAAGATTGCAACCTTATGCTAAATTAGGATAAATGTCACTTCATTGTGAAAGAGGGTATTGTATTGGGACATCGCATCTCAGAGAAGGGTATAGATGTTGATCGAGCCAAAGTTGAGGTTATAGAGAGACTTCCTCCACCCATCTCTGTAAAAGGTGTGAGGAGTTTTCTTAGGCATGCGGGCTTCTATCGAAGGTTTATCAAGGATTTTTCAAAAATTGCACGTTCTCTGTGAAATTTACTTGAGAAAGGGTAAATTTTATTTTGATGAATACTTCTGAAGGCATTTGGAGAGTTGAAGGAGAAGTTGGTGCATGCGCCCATTACAATTTCCCCGGATTAGAGCAAACCGTTTGAGGTGATGTATGATGCTAGTGAGGTTGCTCTTGGTGTAGTATTAGGAAAAAGAAGGGATAAAATCCTACACCCCATTTATTATGCCAGTAAGGCCCTTAATGAAGCTCAAAAGAGTTATACTGTGACTGAAAAAGAGTTATTTGCGGTGGTTTTTGCGTTTGAGAAATTTCGCTCCTATTTGCTTGGCATGAGAGTCATAGTGCATACTAATCATTCTGCTTTGAGATATTTGATGGCGAAGAAGGATGTGAAGCCAAGGTTTATTAGATGGGTATTACTATTGCAATAATTTGACTTTGAAGTGAAAGATAGAAAAGGAACCGAAAATCAAGTTGCCGATCACTTGTCCCGATTAGAGGATGAAGCTATGCGAGAGTTGGGTGAAAAGGTTGAAATTGATTATACTTTCCCTGATGAGCATGTTTCAGTCGCTTCCCATGACTTGATTCCATGGTTCGCCAATTTTGCGAATTATTTGGTTAGTGACATAGTATCATCGGACTTGTCCTTTCATCAAAGGAAAAAGTTCATGCATGATGTGAAAAATTTCTTTTGGGATGAGCCATATTTATATAGGAGTTGTGTTGATGGTCTTATTCGCCGGTGTGTGCCGAAAGTTGAGATGTTGAGTGTTTGGAGGCATGTCACTCCTCGCCTGTGGGTGGGCATCATAGTGGTATCCGGACTGCCCATAAAATCTTGCAATGTGGCTACTATTGGCCAACCATCCACCAAGATGCTCATGAGTTTTTCGAGGCATGTGATAGGTGTCAAAGAGATGGAGGTATTTCTAGAAGGCAAGAGCTCCCTTTAAATCCCATTCTTGTAATTGAGTTGTTTGATGTGTGGGGCATTGACTTTATGGGCCCTTTTTGTGAGTTCTAATGAGATGAAGTATATTCTTGTGGCAGTTGATTATGTATCAAAATGGGTGGAAGCCATAGCACTTGCAAATAATGAAGGGAAGAGTGTCACCACGTTCTTAAAAAAGAACATATTTTCTTGATTTGGCACCCCGAGGGCCATTATTAGTGATGGGGGATCACACTTTTGCAACAAGTTGTTCAAAGGGTTATTGGAGAAATATGGGGTTCACCATAATGTAGCCACTACTTACCATCCTCAGACTAGTGGGCAAGTTGAGGTGCCAAACAGACAAATCGAGCAGATTCTGGCAAAAACGGTGAATGCTAGTAGAACGTATTGGTCAAAGAGGCTTGATGATGCTCTTTTGGCCTACCGGACAGCATACAAGACCCCCATAGGTATGTCTCCATACCAACTTGTATATGGAAAGACTTGTCACTTGCCGATTGAGTTAAAGCATAAGGCCATGTGGGAAATAAAGAAACTGAAAATGGATTGGAATGAAGCAAGCTGCGAACAAAGATTACATGGGTTGAATGAGCTTGATGAGTTTCGCTTGAAGGTGTATGAAAGTTCAGCCCTCTACAAAGAAAAGATGAAGAAGTACCATGACCAAAAGATTGAGAAGCTCGACTTTGTGGTTGGGAATTTGGTATTTTTGTTCAACCCTAGGTTGCACTTATTTCCGGGCAAACACAAGTCCAAATGGACAGGTCCATTCTTGATAATTCAATTGTTCCCTCATGGTGTGGTCGAGTTGGACAACAAGGAGGGTGCACGGTTCAAAGTAAATGGGCAAAGGACCAAAATCTACCTTGTGCATGCGGAAAATGCGAATGAAGTGGTTGAGGCATACCATCTTGATGAAGTCTAAGTAATTAAGAGTCTTGCGTCGTGCCCCCACGTTAAATCAAGTGTTTATTGGGAGGCAACCCAATATGTATCCTCTAGCCAACAATAGGTTTTTCTTGACTTTATAAAAGTAGTTGCATTATTTCTATTTTTACTTAATATCATGTGTGGATTTTCTTTTAGAAGTGTTGGCTAGAGAGTAGACTAGGGTCCGTGTCTAAAAAGTGCCCAGAAAATACAAAAAGAATGAATTATTGGGTGCTAAATGTTCAGGGATCAAATCACTAGAAATCTGCAGAAATTGGTCTGGTGCAATGATCGACAGACCAATCGACGGGTCGTTGTCCTGTCTATGGACCGTCAATGGGGTCCGTAAAAACCCAAGTTTATTTTCCAATATTGTCTAAGTTAGGGCACAATCAAAGGAGCAATCTACGTACCGTCAATTGACTTACGGTCAGTCGATGAATAATTGTAAGTTCCCCAGATTAAGGGACCTGACCCGACCCGAACTATAAAATGATTTTAAACTTTTAAGTTACTTCCCACCTTTTCAAATCCCCCCCCCCAACCGTTTTTCTCCCCATATTCCCTTACTCCCCCGCTCACTCACACGCTAATTACCCATTAATCCTCTCTAAATATTTTATTCTCTCACCATATCCACATTCCCAAAACCCTCAGTCCGCAAACTCCCATCATTTTCTTCCATCTTTCTGGTCGGTGTTCGAAGGCGGGCTCAGTGTTCTTGCAAACTTCATTCTCCCATTCACTCCACTACAGCATAAAGGTGTGTCATTCCCATCCGCTCAATGAATACTCTTTCATTTTCATGCGAAAATGATTAAAAATGTATGTGGGTCTTGACTTTGGGACGAAACAACATGATTAACTTGTTAAAATTGGGTCCCTAGTCCCTTAGAATGATGGAAAGTGAATGGGTTGGGGGTTTTAGTATCTAAATGAAATTTGTTATGTGTTTTGATGTTCTCTTACTTAGGGCATGATGGTTTTTTAGAATCTAAGATTGAAATTGCAATAATCCAAGCCCTAGGAATGACAAAATGGTGTGTTAAATGCTATATGAACATGATGTGCGTAATTTGCTTTAAATTGTTCTTTAGGGGTGCCCACAATGGCTTACCAAATTCTATCTCTGACCGATAGTACGAGACCCCTTCTATGGACCGTCGGTCAATCGACGGGCCATCGATGGGGTCCGTCAATAGCTACACCCCAATTTAGTCTAATCTGGAACGACGGATGTGTTCTACAATTCGTCAATTGATCGACGCACCATCCCTTACGTCCGTCGTCTGTAACAAAACACTTTTTGCTGAGGGTTTCAAAATTTTGTCTAAGTGCCCACCAAAAGAAGTGACCGACGGTCCGTCAATTGATCGACGGACCATCAGAACCTTGTCTCTAAAGCTTTCTAAAAATTGTCTAAGAGTCCAACCGACGGACCGTCCTTCACGTTCGTCATTTCTAACAGAACCTTTGTCTCAAAAACTTTCTAAATTTTGTCTAAGTGTCCAACAACGGAAGTGACCTACGGTCAGTCGGTTGATCGACGGACCGTCCTGCACGTCCGTCATTTTTAACAGAACCTTTGTATCATAACTATAACTTCTAGAAGTTGCTAAGTGTCCACCGACGGACCATTGTTGCATTCACAGATTGTCGATAGTACCCGTCGTTCAGTTCTGTAGTTCTAAACTTGACTGTGTTTTGTGTTCCACCTTTGGTGTTTGATTCTTTCGAGTGTGTTGAATGATTATACTGGTACTAATAACCTTCCTTTGCAGGTACAAATGGCCCCCAAGTCTACTCCCGAGGAAGTCCCAAGTCTGTCGCCCCTTCACGCCGGATGGTTATTGCCTCGGACGATGAGACTGATCCCGAATACGTGCCACCAGGCACCCAAACACAGACACCTGCTGTTAGGACCACTCGGGGTACGCCCAAGAAGGTGGCGTCCGGCGTAGTCACTGCCTCCCAGTTTGATGAGGAGCGCACATTGACCGGCACACCGTCTGGGTATGCCACGGGTTCTGAGGTAGCATCTGGGTACGAGAAGGCTTCTGATTCTGAGGGAGCATCAAGATCGCATGGTGACACTATTCCTGCTGCAGCTGTCCACTCTGCCTCATCTGATAAGGACGATAGTGCGGATTCTACTCCAGCACCTTAGTTTGACGTCCCTGCACTGGTTGTTGATCAGCCCAACCGGTGGTGCATAGAAGGGAAATACCTGGTGTACAGGGATGCGAAGCTGCTCAACGATAAGGGGGTCATGACTCGAACTCTGACAGTCGAGCGGCGAGTTATTACAGAGAGTCTTCACACGATGCCGGCTATACATGACCTCTTCACCCCCCATCTGCTCGAGTGGATCGCTAGGAGCGTGGGATGCTACATTGAGGAGTTCGTGCGAGAGTTCTACGCTTCATATGTAGCGACTCTCAGATCTTCTTTGGATAGGCGGTCTAATCCCGCCAAACAAGAACCACTTACACATGTTCGAGTCTGTGGCCTCAAGGTGCACATCTCTTTACCCACTATTCGTTGTTTCTTATGCGGTGCTGATACAGATGCTACCAGGGAGCCCCTTACCCTCAAGTTTGACTACCAGTGGAAGCTAATTAAGGAGGCCATTTCCAGCGTGATACGGTGGTGAGAGAGACCACCAAGAGGTGGATAGCCCAGCACATTTCCGTGGATCGTGAGGGTGCAAATTGGGTGATGAAGCCCAGAGGCCTTATCAAGAAGGCCAATCTCACATTTGCTCCCAAGTTCATCTGGCTATTGGTCCGTCACTGCCTATCCCCCACTGCTACTGACAATATTCTTACATGGGATAGAGCAGTATTGGTAGCCGCTATGGTTGCGGGGTTCGAGGTGGATTTTACGAGGCTGTCGCTGGTAGTCATTTATGAGAGGGCCTTTAAGGCCTCGACCACTTACCCTTTTCCCTTTATCATTTTTGAGTTGTGCAGGTCTGCTGGAGTGCCCATTTGGAACATCGATGTTCTCATGACTCCTATTGTGACAGTTAATATCGGTCTCACCCGGGATGAGGCCAATGAGGCGGCACCCAACAGAGGGGCCAGAATAGAGGTGCAGCCACTAGGTGAGAACTTGGCTGACACGTAGAGCAAGCCCAAGGGGCTGATCAGTCTACATCAGAGCCTACCGACACCATCTTGGTTGAGTCTATCTCGGGCACTAGTAGAGCACCGAGTTCCTCTCGTTCTACACCATCAGCAGCACTGGTCCCAATTGCTAGTGTCCAGAATCTAGAGGCTAAGATGGCCACACTGCTGCATCATATTCAGCCGTGGATGTAGAGGTCCATTGCTGAGGCGGAGGATCGAATCGAGAAGAAGATTGTCGAGCAGACTGAGAGGAAGATTATGGCAGTCTACGAGCGCCTTAATGCGTTCGAGTTGAGAGTTCTCCCCGGCCAGCCTCTACTATTGATTTGACGATTCTTCAGGCTGTTGTGGCGAGTCTAAGGGCTGATGTGGATTCCATTATGGATGAGTGGGTGCCCGAGTCTGAGGCCACATATTCAGATCCTGCTGAGGATACGGTGCTTGCTGAACTATTCACTACCTCCACTGCAGCACCTTCCCCACCACGTGAGCATGCCAAGAGGCACCAGTCTAGAGAGAGAGAGAGGAGGCTAGGGCAATGAGAAAGAACACACTGATTTGGAGGCCGCGAGAAGAGACTCTTTGGTAGATGAGGACGCCAGGCAGATGAGGGCACGTGAGTTGGCTGCTGGGGCATCTAGCTCCCGGTTGGAGACTATTGAGAGGAGCATCACTGAGGGTGCTGACATGCTGCAGACACTATTGATGGTGTCCCTACTACTGATGGAGCGGTTTCCAGGCAACCGGACCCGCTAGCTTGTTGATCGTCAGTGCTATCCGCCTCAGGTTTGCTTCACCTACCACCCTGTTTTATATTTCTTATGCATTGAGGGCAATTGCATGCTTTCTTGTTGGGGGTGGGGTAAATGGAAAGTGAGTGCTAGGGTGAAGTCTGAGTAACCCAACTCACGACCTCTCTTGGTGTTTTATAATGGTGTTCTTTTGCCCCAAGAGACTAATTATTTTTAATGTTGAACCAGCATGTTTAGTACCTTGTACAAAGTACGAATGTGAAATCTGAAGCATGATGGCTAAATACAATGATATCCAGTTCTAAAGAGAATGCTTGCATGATTAGGCATAGTGATTGTTGAATATGTTGGCTCTAAGCATGACATAGAGATACACTATTACATGAACCTCAATCTAACACTCAAACTAGGTGTCCGATAATCTGGTAGGGTAATGAGATGTTAGAGAATGTGAGGAAAGTTGAATAGTCCACTCTTTGTACCTAGCTAGAACTTGCCCGGTTAGTCCTGCAAAAAAGTAATATGTGTTAGACAATTAGGAAAGGATCATAGGCCCTTGTACATATTAGTCACTCTTTAGCCAAAATGAAAGAAAACCAAATGAAATTAATCTCTTTTTGATCAAAATGATTTGAGCTTACAATGGACCTTTCTTTTCTACCCCTATCCATCGTTTTTGCGTATAATGTGTTGGCCCTAGTCCCTCCTTGGGCATGTGCACCTCAACTCATGCAAAAAGCATAAGTTGAGGGTGGCTAATGCAGAAACCGATCTCGTCTTTTCCCTGACCCAACCTTGGGTATAGTGTACCTCGACTCATGGCAAAACCATGAGTTGAAGGTGGCTTTTATGAGTAATGTTCCGAAAAGTGAGGTTGAAAAGATTAATGTAAAAAAAAGAAAGAAAAGAAAGTGACTCAATCAAAGTTGAAATCAAGTGAAAATTTGTAAATAAAAAAATTAAAAATCAAAGAAGAGTCATTTGCACAAAAGGAGATAGAAAAGAGAAAAACAAGGCAAAGAATCTAAGAAAGTGAAGAGTATAGTGTAATAGACGATGAAAGAGGTAGGACGCTTAGCCGTAATGTCAAGGAGGGCAACAAGTCACTAAAATGTATATGTATGTGCCATACCTAACCGTGAGATTATTGTTACAAACCAAGAAAGTCCTATCGTGATCCTAAGAGTCTAATATGGTGAACTAAAAGTAGTGAAAATAAGGGCAAGCCTATGGCGACAAGTATCAATTAGGTGTGAATTTGATCTGAGAATGAGTGTTGAATAATAATCCTTATACTCAAATTTGAAATCACTGTGTTAAAAAAGGAGGATATTGTTTTTGAAGTGAGGACACTAGTTGCAATATTGGAAAGTTGGTACCTTGGTGAGAGATAAAAGAGGAGAGGTGTCGATACGTGGTGAGTCTGTGTCATGGTCTGATCCACATGAATGAGCGTAGTGAACCTAAGAGTGATGACATGCATAAAAGTAATGAAAATAATCGAGATTGATAGTCAGATGATTGTGAAATCTTAAACGAGGATACTTTTGTAAAAAGGTGTTGTGGTGAGTCATAGTGCGTCGCTTGAGGACAAACAACGAATTTAAGTTGAGGGTGTTGATGTACCGTGGTTTCACGGTACTTTCAATGCTTTTTCCTTAAGTTTAGTGTGTGTTTAAAGCCTTTTTGTAGTAACTCTAATGTATTTTCATCTGTATTTGCAGGAAAACTATCCAAAACGTAAATGCAGAAGAGTGTAGAAGTGATGACATACGGAGCCATCGACGGCCCGTCGATCCAACGACAATCCGTAGGTGGTGATCGTCCACTGGAGGTTCAAGCTGCTGAAATCAAATCGTGGAATTTTGAATAAGTGTGGGGATAAGGAAGGTCGTTGATTATAACAGAAAGTAGTCCCAGTACCCGACATGAAGAAATCACTAAGTATGGAGGAACGGAGGCATCGACGGACCATAAGTCCAACGACGGACCGCGCTGTTGGTCCGTCGATTGTAACAGAAAGGATGCAAAAGTGGAGGCTGAAAAAGATTCTAAGTGTGGATCGACGGAAACAGTCGACAGTCCGTCGTTCCATCGACAGACCGTCAGTTGGGTCGTCGACGGACCGTCAGTTAGGTCGTCGACTGAAGACGCATTTTGGACAGATTTTTCCTTATTTAGAGGGTTAAAAACCTCATTTTTGGGGTTAGACTTTTTGTTATTTTTCATACTCTTGCTATTGAAAATTGAACTTTGGATTTTGGGAATTATTTCAAGCTTCTGGAATCGATTCTCAAGATATTTTCGTTAATCCAAGTGTTATTTCTAGATTTTCTTTACACTTGTTAAATTAAGTACATGTATTCTTGTTTAACAACCATGAATTGTGTCTAAGCATGGGTAACTAAATCCACAACTAGGGTTGTGGGAACCATGGGTTATTAACATTGTAAAACTAGCTAAATAATAATTCTAGAATAGTTTCTTGCATATATTGATAATTCTTTCGTTTAGAAATTTTTTTAACGAGTGCACGCGTTAGAACTTGCCCTATTCCTACTTGCCAAACCAAGGAAATAGTTGATAGGAAAAGAGTTATCAACATAGATTTAGTATACACTATCTAATAGGCTAGTTTCAATTGGTGCGAAGTAGTAACTTAGCCAAACATTGAATACGATGCTTAATATGAGGTAAAGGTAAGGTTTAGTAAAGTAGACACACGTAGCCGGACCAAGGTACGGAGTGAAATTCTCTAGTTGCCGGACCAAGGAATTAGGGATACATAACTTACCACTTTGCATGCAAGACGCTAGGAAAGAATTGTTATAGCTAGGATTACCGTATTATGAACCTATGGGGAACACTTACACCCTAGTTTCTCTCATCACTTGATAAAAACCAAAGTTATAAACTTGCTATTTGTCTTACATAAAAATAATTAAACATTTTTGTTACACAAAACTCCCCCTTTAATTAATTGTTTTCGTAAAGGACTTGACTAAATAGACATAATTGTAGACTGAAGTTAAGTCTAAACCATTTTCCTCGTGGGATCAACCCCAACCTAACAATTGGATTCTTTACTTGATACAATCGCTTATACTTCTTTAGGAAAGTATAATTTGAGCGTATCATCTACCACGACTCTTGTCAACAGCTTGGACTTTGCAAGTCTAATTCAGAGTGTCATTGGTTATTCCTTCAATATTCAATCTGGGCGCCAGATGAGTTTATCTTCATAATGAGAGCCACAACATTAGAGTTCTTTTAAATTTGTAAACTCTTGATAATGGCAAGACACTACGCAAGGTTAAATGGTGAGTTTTTGGAACTCTAGAATCGATATGAGCCTAGTGTTGAAAAAGGAGACAAAGTTCATTACAACACATTAGCAAACCCACCATTTAACCAGAAATCGCAGAACTAAGAAAGAGGATATTTCACAGAAGTAAAATTCAGAAATTGCAGAAAAAGAAGATAAAATAAAACAAACCAGAGAGAAGGGATGATTCCCGAAAGTATAATGAACAATGAAAACAAATGGAGAACACAACAAAAGGAAAACAAAAACTTACCAATTTGACGCTTGTGCAGAAGATTCGTAAAATCTAGAAATTCCAGAATAATAACACATTAGCAAACCCATCATTTAACCAGAAATTGCGAAACTAAGAAAGAGAAGATTTCAGAGAAGTAAAATCCAGAAATTACATAAGAAGAACACAATATAAAACAAACCAGAGAGAGGAGATGATTCATGAAAGTATAATGAACAATGAACAAACAATTGCATTAAAAGAAAACAAATGGATGAACACAACAAAGGGAAAACGAAAAACTTACCAATTTGACGCTTGTGCAGGAGATTCAGAGTAGTAAAATCTAGAAATTTCAGTAAAAGAAAACAAAAAAAATCAAATTAGAGAAAAGAGATGAAACAATTGCATAAAACAACACAGGAAAATTAAAAACCTACCAGTTTGAAGCTTCAAGAATGTGAGAAGAATGTGATGGTTTACTTTGTATTCGTTTGATAATGAAGGTAATAGGACGGTAGACATGCAAATTGATATAGAACCACGTGTTGAATGACCAATAAAAGAGGGCCAGAATGAGTCATGATACTTGTAAAAACGTACAAACACCTAATGCTAACGGTACAATGAGTTATTGCCATGTTAGT
The DNA here is from genome assembly GCF_001406875.1 of Solanum pennellii. Classification (NCBI taxonomy): domain Eukaryota; kingdom Viridiplantae; phylum Streptophyta; class Magnoliopsida; order Solanales; family Solanaceae; genus Solanum; species Solanum pennellii. The sequence goes on along the minus strand of NC_028648.1, from coordinate 56,583,856 downwards.
CCTTTTGTTATTGGCTTATATAAAAAGGGTTATATATATATATATATATAAAATTTAAGTCACGTTGAAATTTTTTTGCATTGTAATTATTTATGAAATTAAATTAAATGTGCATATTAAAATTAATACCTACATTTTTTGTTCTTCGAGAAATATACCACTAATGCCTTGAATCACGGAGAAATTTTTTAATAAACATTTTTGTATCCATATTATTTTGTTCAATAAAGTTATGTTTCTTCATCTTTTACTTGTGGTTTATCTTCTCAATTTAAATTTATCGTTATCAGTTACAAATTTCAAAAAAATTATAGTCATATTTATAAAATTACAATATATACATACACAATTAGAGATGTTTATTGGACAGATCAGGCGGATAATTCGCTTAATGGTTTAGCCTATTGGATATCGATTTTACTAATCCGCTAGTCAACCTATAAAATATTGATTGATTTGACAACATAATTGAAAATCGTCGGAAGGTGTATCGGTTAACATCTAATCACTATGGTACCTTTTATTTAATGAACGCACCTCACAAGAAGGATGACTTTTTAGCAGTAACAAGATCAAGGGTGTGTTTGGTATGAAGAAAAATATTTTTCGGAAAATGTTTTCCAATTTTCTCATGTTTGGTTAGGTCAAATGTTAAATGTATTCCAAATCAACTCATTTTTCTCAAATTTAAGGAAAATGACTTCCCTTCAAAACTTAAGGAAAATACTAGATAGGTACGGTCAACATACTTAATTTTGATATAAATTTTTAAAATTTTTACATAAATCTCGTAATGTGAAGACCTAATTACATCTTATTTCTATTGTTTATCATATTATAGAAATTCCTTCAATAAGGTCGAGTCGTTCCGACAAAACAAGTTGTCTATCTAGATAATTTTTTCAAATATTTTCATAGGAAAATAGAAATTATACTTGATCAAATGCATATGTCAACATTGACAGAACATTTAATTCTCGTGTAAATATGCAAAATAGATAAATTGACCTCTCCTTAAATGAAATCATCTTCTTGAAATCATCTTCGTCGATCTTTCTTGGAATATCAATCATCTCAGGCTCGATCTTATTGAGCTTTCTATGATTGAAAATTTCATACGTTGTTTTACTTCTCTATCATAAAACAATCTATCACAAACACGTACGAAATTATTTTTTATGACCAAGAGTTATAACAATTAGCTTGGGATAAACTGCAAGTGAAGAAAGCAAAAAATGAATATCAAAGAATAATAAAATAGAAGGTACATACATATTAAATCAATTTGATTTGGTCTCTGTTCAGATAATTTAAAGAACCATCGTTTGATGTTTTCTCTAGCCCGCACATGTGATTATCAGCCCTTTAAGGTGCACACACTAATCATTCTTCTATCAAACGATGTTGTCAAGCATATGTTCAATTAGAACATCCATCCTCATGAATTAGATCATTTAAAGAAAAGATTTTATGTAATCATCAATTTTTTAATGAAATGCTAAAATTAATTAGAAGCAATACATGTTGCAATTTTTGTAATAATAGACGATTTCAAGTATACAAATATTGATCTTTTTGTTCATCAAAAGAATTATCTCACACTCCATAATGTAAAGCGGTGTCCAAAAATTTAGAAGTAATTTTATACACCTCTAATTATCAGTATATGGCTCAAGCAAAAACAAATAAAGAAAATCAAAAGTAAGGACTCTTTTTTGTACGATAATATATCGATACATAATGCAAACTGTATAAAATATAGTAAATAAAAGAGTAGTTAGACAAATGCATAGTAAAGTAACAGAACGAATACCACAAGATCAGCTTGATCTATTAATTTTAGGCTTCATGCATAATTATTATCAAAAAATCATGCCAAGCAAACGCCCAAAAAAAAGTCATGTTACTGCGCCATGAGACTTATCACAAAGTGCTTAACTATCATTTGACTTGTTCACTAATCTCAATTTTTGTCAACACTTTGAAGAGCCACATTATATTTTATAGGAAATCTAAGAAATTAGAAAAAGAAGTTGTACCCAAAAGTTAATATCGACAAACTAGTAACTTAGGTAATTAATTTAATCGAAATATTAAATTTAGAAATTGCACTTAATTTTTTTAAAAGCAAACTTAAAGTTGTACGAATGTATTACTCATAACTATAAATTTCATACAAATTGAATAAGAATCAGTAATCTAAGGTCTTTCAAGCACAACAAATAGACTTAAAATTATACGAAAGTATTATCCATAAATATAAAATCATCCAAAGTGCAGTTTGAAGTTATCTTTACAATTCCTCTAGCAACTCATTACTCTATAGCTCTACAATGTCAAAAACAATCAATCAAATCAAGAACCATATCTTCAAAATGAAATGAAAATATCTTGCTTCGAAATTTTTACTAGAAGTCTCCTGCTATAATTTTTAGAGATCACTTTCTCAAAATTCTTAGATAACCTAATAATTGGAATCTTTTTATACACTTTCTACTTTATTTTTATACTCTGTTTCAATCACTCTATATCTACACTGGTCTTGGATAGACCAAAATAATGTTGGAAAGTCGTAACATTGTCAGTCGATGATGATTTATTAATTGTTGGAGTTGAAAAGTTGTGCATCACATTTACCCTCATAATATAAAAGAGAAAAAAGAATGGTATTGATATATTGTACCTTAATTGCTAAATTTGTCCCAACCTGCTTAGGTGCTATATCTTGTTTTGATTTCTCGGGTGGCGTACCACAATCTCAACAATCGTCACTTATTCTCTTTGTCATGTGTTTGTTGATCTTGATAAGAAAATAATGAAATATATTTCTATTATATAGAAAAGTGAAGAGCAATGACAATCAAGGGTAAATCAATCATTTAACTTTATCAAATATCTTTACTTCTTGCTACACGTGTCACTCAATACCCCAAGATCATTTTATTACCACATACTCAACTTTTTTCTGGATGCATCCTCTCCATTGGATTTTTCTTACTTCTATTATTATAATTAATAAATAAACAGAGACTATATTCTTCACACTAATGGTGGTAACAATTTCAGGTCAGTATTTTTCTCAATTTTTGCTCTAAGCTTTCTCTTGATTCTCTTCAAAAAAAATTCTAATACTATGATTTCCTTTCTTTGTCTCAACTGGGTGATTCAACTTTACATATGCTTTTATTTTAGTGTTGATATTATATTGAAAAGTTAAATGTGGTAGTTTTAATTTTGATATTGAAAAAGTTAATGTGGTAGTTATTGCCTTTTTTTTTAAACTAATACTTTTTAGTTTTATACTTTATTTGATCAAAATAACAATAATGAATAAATAGCTAACAACATATTGGAAGGGAGGAGGAGTTTTCAAAGTTGTTATGTGTAAAATGCAGTTACGACTATGGCAATCAAGATTCTACCAGTGTGAACATGCCTTTTATAAAAAAAAAAAATAAGTGCCTTTCTATTCGTTTTCAGTTTTTCTATTTTGTTGTATGTCCCTGTGTGAAAGAATAGTTGGCGACTCTCTACTCTGCGGATTATTTTTTAATTTTTTTGTATAGAAGAATATTAGGCTTAAAGAATATGTCATGTTTCGTTAAAAGTTTCTCTCTGTCTCATGAATGTTGATAAACTTTAATAAATTGTATTCGTGGTGTGGTTCATGTTTCTGAATCTGATAGACTTCTATGGCATGTTCAAATTTGTCTGATTTAATCTTGGTATTGCTATTTTTCTATACTTAAATTGTGGGGAGAAGATAGAAGTTTTGTCTCTACAATTCATCTAGCAACTCATTACTCTATAGCTCTACAATGTCAAAAACTATCAATCAAATCAAGAACCATATCTTCAAAATGAAATGAAAATATTTTGCTTCGACATTTTTACTGGAAGTCTCCTGCTAAAATTTTTAGAGATCACTTTCTCAAAGTTCTTAGATAACTTAATAATTGGAATCTTTTTATACACTTTCTATTTTATTTTTGTACTCTGTTTCAATCACTCTATTTCTACACTGGTCTTGAATAGACCAAAATAATGTTGGAAAGTCGTAACATTGTCAGTCGATGATGGTTTATTAATTGTTGGAGTTGAAAAGTTGTGCATCACATTTACCCTCATAATATAAAAGAGAAAAAAGAATGGTATTGATATATTGTAGCTTAAGTGCTAAAATTTGTCCCGACCTGCTTAGGTGCTATATCTTGTTTTGGTTTCTCGGGTGGTGTACCACAATCTCAACAGTCGTCACTTATTCTCTTTGTCATGTGTTTGTTGATCTTGATAAAAAAGATAATGAAATATATCTCTAACTATGTGGCAAGGACATGACGAGCATATAGTACAATTAATCCTCATTTCTTAATGCTTCTTCAAATAGAATGTATCTTTTCCTTTATCAACAATAAAAACAATGAATATATGATAAATTGTGATTAGTGTTGAATAGCACATTCAACTAATGTCATGATTATGTAAATTTAGGTGAGTTAGATTAACGATTTGCCTTCTATAACTACTTGAAGAATGAAAAAAAACAATTCTTTTCTTCTTTTTAGTACCACTAAAAATATACCAACTATCCTTCGTAAGTCAATTATGACGAAATAGAATTCCAAGGTATTTAGGCAAGGTCTAAACAAGAGAAAACAACTTCTATTTCTCCTCCACAATTTAAGTATAGAAAAATAGCAATACCAAGATTAAATCAGACAAATTTGAACATGCCATAGAAATCTATCAGATTCAGAAACAAGAACCGCTTCACGGATACAATTTATTAAGTTTATCAACATTCATGAGACAGAGAGAAACTTTAACGAAACATGGCATATTCTTTAAGCCTAATATTAATCTATTCTTTAAGCCTAATATTAATCTATACAAAAAAAAAAAAAAATCCGCAAGAGTAGAGAGTCTCCAACTATTCTTTCACACAGGCACATACAACAAAATAGAAAAACTGAAAACGAATAGAAAGACACTTATTTTTTTTATAAAAGGCATGTTCACACTGGTAGAATCTTGATTTGCCATAATCGTAACTGCATTTTACACATAACAACCTTTGAAAATTGTTCCACCTTTCCGATATGTTGTTAGCTATTTATTCATTGTTGTTATTTTGATCAAATAATGTATAAAACTAAAAAGTATTAGTTAGAAAACAAAAAGGCAATAACTACCACATTTAACTTTTTCAATATTAAAACTAAAACTACCACATTTAACTTTTCAATATAATATCAACACTAAAATAAAAGCATATGTAAAGTTGAATCACCCAGTTGAGACTATAAAAGAAAGGAAACCATAGTATTAGAATTTTTTTTTGAAGAAAATCAAGAGAAAGCTTAGAGCAAAAATTGAGAAAAATACTGACCTGAAATTGTTACCACCATTAGTGTGAAGAATATAGTCTCTGTTCATTTATTAATTATAATAATAGAAGTAAGAAAAATAATGGAGAGGATGCATCCAGAATAAAGTTGAGTATATGGTAATAAAATGATCTTGGGGTATTGAGTGCTATGTGTAGAAAAAAGTATAGATATTTGATGAAGTTAAATGACTGATTTACCCTTGGTTGTCGTTGCTCTTCACTCTTTTATATAATAGAAATTTTCCAAAACTCTCTTCCAACCTCCGCCTACCTACCCCCACTCTACCAGCCCCAACCCACCCCCTATCAGCCCCC
>NC_028648.1:56565319-56577175 GCF_001406875.1 Solanum pennellii | reverse complement strand
TCTAAAAAAATAATTTAAGTTTATTTTTAAAAATATTTTAAACTTCAAAACATTTATGGAAATTGAGGAGAAGATAAATAGAATAGAACAAAGTTAGGGAGCGAATTTCATTTTTTCACCCCAACCCTCGATCCCCTCCCCCCTCCCAAAAAAAATATTTAATATTACTTTTTTTAAAAAAAATTAACTTCAAATTTTAATTTTTTCACTCCTACCCTCGAAATCGCTCCCCTCCCCACCCCAATACGAAAAAAATTTAAGTTAATTTTTTAAAAAAAATTTCAACTTCAAAAATTATTTTCTACTCTAGTAAAGAATAAAATATATTTCTCAAAAATATTTTTCATTCAAAAAACAAACAGCAAAATATTTTCTATTCACCAACCAAACATGAGTAAATAAATTAAATATCTACTTATTTTTCAGAAAAACATTTTCGTTCATCCCAAACACACCCCATTCCATTGATATTAGTCAGACTTTGGGCCCAGATATAAGTCGGCCCATTTTTTGCAAATCCAGTCCATACCCGACCTCCCTATTAAAATATACAAGTTTGCCTCACTCAGTCTCCTCTACAAATTAGGGTTTGGCATCTCTCGCCGTCAGTTGATCTTCCTTAGTAGCAATCAATCATGGCGGAACAGACGGAGAAGGCGTTTTTGAAGCAGCCAGGTGTGTTTCTAAGGTTAGTATCCTGAGCAACCTGTTAAAATTCGTAACTTGGGGAGAGATTTTAGCCTAAGATTTGCGTTTTTTCTGATATCGGCAGCTCTAAGAAGACCGGGAAGGGAAAGAGGCCAGGTAAGGGAGGCAATCGATACTTCAAGAGTATTGGCTTAGGATTTAAGACTCCTCGTGAGGCTACTGAAGGTTCGTATTCATTTTGCTCAATTACTCTGCATTGTTGATTTATATTTTTGATATGAGCTTCCATATTTGCATAGTGTGTCAGTCTAAATAACAATTAGTGTTGTGGAACGCCAAATGCCAAATTAGATATTTGTAGTCGAGGAATTATCAGTCTTTTCCTGCCTTTGTTGAAGGCTCAGTTTGCAGTCGCTTTGGGATAAGATAGTCTTGATGAACCTAGGCCTTAAGAACTTGGAGCTACTACTTCTGACTTAGACGTCACAAATTTTGTGTATTTAGAATGAGTTGCGATCCTGACCTGTGATTGAGATGTTCTGGGTGGAGAATATGTTATTATGGTCTGAATGGAGCCAAACATAAAATCTGTTAGACTAGTTTCGATTTCCACTTCCCATTTATGCGAAGCAGTATTTTTTTTTTCTGCACTGTCTTGATGTGTTGAGTGCCAACTAGTTTAGGATTAAGTTGAGGGGAACTAGTTTAGGATTAAGGTTCATGTACAAATTGTTCATGCCTTAAGTGATGGGCCTACTTGCTTTAAATGGTCAAACTATCACTTCTATTATGTTTATGCAGTTTAGTTGGCATTTGGTAAATCTTCTAGTATGAAGTTAAAGTTTTTGCGATTGGCACTTGGTAAATCTTTCTTTAAGTTTTAGTGTTTCCACTGTTGTTGCCATTTGGTAAATTTTTCTATTATGAAGTTATTTGCCATGCATCTGAAATGCATGAAATATGGTTTAATGCAATTTGAGTACACAAGGGGAAACATCGTATACTTGTTCTATAACTTCTTATTAGCTGGGGACTCGGGATATTAAGACGATGTGGGTGCAAGTTATCCATATGTGTTTTAACCAGTTATGTGGCCTTCTCTTGATTTTCTTTTAAATATGCTACAGAATTTCGGATAAAACCAAAGCATTTAGGATTGAAGCAATTCTGTTCTTCTCCTTAGCTTCTTCTCTTGAAGCTCTTGATTCTGCCTTTGCTTCACATAAGTTGGATACTTGTTCTCCAACCATTAAACCTTTGACAGAACTAGGCTTCTGGGATTACAGGCCAAGTTGCAAGTTGCAACTCTTTTACTTGGTCTTTTTTGTTCCATTTGTCAAAGTGACTAAATACCTTCACGTTGTTAGCATTTACATTTATGGAGCTTACATAGGGGGTATGATACTGCGAATAAAAACCTTCATATTACTGTCAATTAGTGGTGAGTATGGATCTCAATAGTGTGATGTTTATGATGTGGATGGCCTTAATATATCAAAAAAGTGCTGAATAAGTGGTGGTATAATTTTGGAGAACAGCAGGGCATTGAATTTTCTTATTTATTCTTTTTTGTTTCCTACATCAACCTGACCAGACTAAGATCAATAGCACTTGGTAAATTTCTTATGTGGGCATTCCAAAGAGACTACATTTACTTACATTTAAGTAAAACTTGTAAATAAAAGATACTTCCTAAATAGCTATCTATGTGACCTTTATGTGGACATGTTGCTTGCTAGCTATAATGTTATCTAGATGTTGGATAGTTGAGAATGACTTTCAAAACAAAGATTTCCTCAGACTTCAAGTTATCTTTTATATATGTTGGCACCAAATATCGTTGATTATTTCATTGTAACCTTATGTTTGGTCTATTTAAGTATAGGTACGTATATTGACAAGAAATGCCCATTCACTGGCAATGTTTCTATTCGAGGTCGTATCCTTGCTGGTACATGTCACAGTGCTAAGATGAACAGAACCATCATTGTTCGTCGCAATTACCTACATTATGTCAAGAAGTATCAGAGGCAAGAGCTTGTCCCTTATAAATGTTGGCTACTTGACTTCTTCTTTAGTTAGTTTTGACACATAAGTTATTTCAGATACGAGAAGAGGCACTCCAATATTCCAGCTCACATATCACCGTGCTTCCGTGTGAAAGAGGGAGATCATGTTACTATTGGACAGTGCAGGTTAGAAATATCTCATTTTGATTTTTCTATAGTATTTTTTTCATCATTTGCAGTTATTGTAAGTAATTACATTTTCTGATTCACAGGCCTTTATCCAAAACCGTGAGGTTCAATGTCTTGAAGGTGATTCCAGCTGGTTCTGGTGGTGGCGGGAAGAAAGCTTTCACCGGAATGTAATATGTTTTTCCATTTCAAATTTTGTTTCTTGTAGGAATATTATGTCAAAACGCTTCTACGTTTTACTGAGTTGTTTCTTCAAATTTTGAACTTAATGTTAGTAAGTTATGTTTTTTTAAGCCTCTGAACTAGCTTTAAAATGTTGTTTTATTGAACCTTTATATAAAAAGGATATTTGGTGATTAAAATAGCAGCTGTTTTCTAGTTTTACCAACAGAATTGCTAAGCAACGAATCAAACACGATATTGAGTAATTACACAAGTCATGTTTAACTGATAAGTTTACAAATTGAAGAGTATTATTGGTTTAGGATTCAAAATCTTGAAAAGGGTGTAAAACCTCTTCCCTAGTGGGATTATCTAGAGCGCGAACTCCATTGCTTTCAATCACCCTCCAAATCAAGAGGCACCATCTGCCTTATTATATCAATTTTGACCCTGATTGAACCACCAATAGACTTGATGTTGTAATAACAACTTGAAGTCGTGCAACACTAAGACATTTTGTTTTCATTTTTTTAGTTAAAAGCATCCCATAGTATAGCAATAGTGTCACCATTCCTGCAGCTGTGGATTGGAGTCCGCCATCCCTTGAAAACACCTTCCAGATGAGAGGTTTATAGTGAATATTATTAGTAAGATAGACATATAAAGTGCATATATACTATAACTTCAAAAGAAAAAATAGATTCAGAATATATTATTTATCAATCTCGAGTGTTGCGATGTAGGTTATTTTCTCTCGGTATAGAAAATGCAAAGTAGTAAGAAATTGAGGATTGATGTACTAAATCTCACTTAGCTGATTCCATTAATAATTTGTAGTTATAGTACATTAAAATATACTACTTGTAAAACTTCTTATTAGCCAGGGATTCGAGTTATGCATTTCTTTGTTTAGAACTCTTGGTACCTTATAAATCCTACCTTGAGAAGTAGAAAGGTTGTTTTTAATTCTTTCACAATTGTTATTTAGTTGAAATTGTAGAAGCTCACAAAATTATTTTTTAGATTTATGTGCTTTTTAACGCCTTGTAACGACAAAGTTACATAAAACTAGTATAGTAGTTTAGGCTCCCATACTGACAATGGCATTGGAAGCAATTTTTTTCTGCATTGTAAAACTGCTTAATTTCACTCTCGTTCTATGGTCTAACTCATGGCCCATGGGTTGCTTGACAGTGTTAAAAAGAATACATTTGTCTTAGGCCTCCAAATTTAAGAGGCCTCATTTTTAATAATAATAGGTTATAAGTTATTAATTTATAACAAATATTGAATACTATTTGTAGAAAAAATAAACTTTTCATGAAAAATGAAGGAATTATAGAAGAAATTTGACATATTTGAAGTACTATATCTCATGAAAAATAATTTAAAAATAAGAATGATTATATTATCAATTGAAAACTAGAAGAAATTAATTATATGAAGTTATTGATGATCCAAGTTTAAGGTCCCATTTAATTTTTGCTTTAGGCCACTAATAGGATTGAGCCGCTCAAGAAGGAGATCATGATGTTATTATTGGATAGTGAATGTTAGGACCTTATTTTGATTTATCTATAGTAACTTTTCATCAGTTGTTATTGTATGTGATAAAATTTTGTACTTTACATATCTTTATCTAAAATTAGAAGGTTTAATGTCTTGAAGGTAAGTTTAATCGGTTTTGGTGATGGTGGGACTTTTTCTTTTTAACCCAAATATGAGCTTGAGTGCTTCAATTTTAGGAGGCAAGACTTTTATTACTTTTCTTGACTTCTAGTCTTCATAGATATTCCTCTGAGCTTCAAATTTTAAAACTTAATGCTAGCAACAAGTTTTCTCGTCTTATAAGATGTTTGATGATTGAACCTTTTAAAATTTTTAATTTTTCTTTTTGGTGATTTAATCTAATGATACATTGCCATTTGCCACAATGAATATTTAAATATCATCAAATTCTGTCTTGAAAATGTGAGAGTATATATTGTTTGCATATGTAATGGTAAAAAATTATATATATTATAAGTTCTCTATAATTTTATTCCCATACGTATGAGATCTATGAAAAACATAAAAGACAATATTTGTGAAGTTACTTATATCAACGATCCTAAACCTAAATAATAAATATGGTAGGATAGTTACTAACTATTGTACACTAGCTAATTCACAATGAAGTTTTGATATGAAATGTGTATAAAGAGGGCAACACATGTGAGAAAAGAATTATATCAACTATAGTTTAGAATCTGTTTCAATAAAGTGTGTCTTAACAATCACATCTATAGGTCAATCGAAGTTATAATTATTTATAAATCTATTTTAAATTTTTGTATATTTCTTATAAGAACTTTTTTTCATTAAAGAAGTATGAATAAAACTATTTACTCGAGATTTATTAAATAAAAAAAGGTATATGTAACGCTTAAACAAAAAGCCGTCTTAGCTCAGTGGTAGAGCGCGTGGCTTTTAACCACGTGGTCGTGGGTTCGATCCCCACAGACGGCGCTACTTAATTTTTTTTCTCATTCAACAAGTTTATTTTGCATAATTTTTGTTTTAATATCTTTTTCATTCAACAAATTTATTTTGCATAATTTTTGTTCTACTTTTTTTCTCTACATTTCCGTCTTGTCATCTTCTATTTTCCCTTCCCTATTATATAATTTATTCTTAAAATGCAAAAAATTAATTAGACTAACTTTGTATTCGAATTTGTGGCCAATTTCTACTTCTATCTACGAAATAAGAAGATACTTATTACTTCATTATATCCTTAGGATTTGCAATACTTATGATTTTTTCCATTAGATCATGAATATGTCAAAATTTTAGTAAAAATCTTACATTGATCAAGTAACATAAATAAAATCATTGTTTCAGCTTTCAAATATGCCAAACGACTTAGAAGGACAAGCATATTTATTAGCTTGGATTGTCAAAGTTTGAGTCAGGATTTGAAAAGTGGCTCAAAATTTAGCATGAGTCACTTGCTCAACCAAATGATCGATCTGGGCTTTAGGAACCTTGAGCTCCACATCATTTGCCACATTCTACTCACATAAGCTCTTCGAAGAGCCATATCCTAAAAACACAGGACAAGAGTTAGGAGAGAGACCTTTATAGAGATGAACTCTATGATACGACTTTAGAGTAGTGAAAGAAGTGAAGCTTCCTTATTTCTTTGTAGCCTTCTATTCATAAATGTGGCGTATAATATAAGTTCACGCACTTCACATTTATGAACAATGTTCTAATCAATGCGGCTTTTCAGGCCTAAGACCTTTTCTAAAACTTTTTGCTCTGAATATCAAGTTTCTTACGATTCAAAGTATACCCTAGACTTGACATGACATATAGGACCTTGAGAGACACTATTCATTACCCCCCTGAACTTGAAGCTTTTTATTCAATGTACACCTAAACTTTATTTTGTTTCAATTACCCCCCTGAACTTGCTTATTCATCCTACACGTACACCTTTTCCGTCCACTCAATATGATCGTGTCTACACGCGCACGACACGTAGATAAATATTTTACCACCTAGATAAATAATTTGCCACCTAGATAAATATTTTGTTACCAAGATAAGACCGACCTTCAAAATTCACAAATGTTTAAACTTCTGAAAGAAGCTTCTCGATTTTCTCTAAACCTCTCTTTGATCTTCCCTAAACCTCTCTTTGATTTTCTCTAAACCTCTCACGAAAGTGTAATCGACAAAGTAACGAGTAGATTTGGCAAGTGTAATCGACAAAGTAACGGTAGATTTGTGCCAGTTGCAGTTCGTGAAGCTTCTCTATTTTCTCTAAACGTGTCTTTGATTTTCCCTAAACCTCTCTTTGATTTTCTCTAAACCTCTCACGAAAGTGTAATCGACAAAGTAACGAGTAGATTTGGCAAGTGTATTCGACAAAGTAACGGTAGATTTGTGCCAGTTGCAGTTCGTGAAGTGTTTGGTCGTTTTTCTTTGGATCTTGTCTGAAATTGTGTCTACAAGTAAGTGATTATCCACTCGATTTCGCGTAGTCTTGATGTATTGTTGTCTGTTTTCTTTACTTTTTCATACATATTTTGCCTATTTTGCCTATTTCGTTTAACGTTTCGCCATAGTTTCCGATTGAGTTTCAGATTAGGGGTCTAATACTTTTCAACTAGAATTTTCACTTAATGAATGTATTATTATGAAGCTTTTTACCTTATTCATGCATGAAATTTAGGCTTTTTGGTAAAATTAAGGTTCTAAGTATTAGGGTTTCTGGTATTGTTAAATGGTGGGGTATTTTATAATTGGCAGCCTTTATAATTTGTTTAAGTATATTGTGTGGGATGCCTATTGTATGTTGTTGAGTAATACATCTACTATCCTAAGTACCAATTGTTGCTTATGTTTTGGTGTTATTATATATGTTTCGATTTTGTTGCTTGCATTGTACAATATACTGATTATTATTGTGGTTATAGGTTGACAGTATGACTAGTAAGTACCTCAATTTAAGGTTCAAATTTGGGGGTATGTTGGTGAGTGAGGTAGGTCCAGTATATGTTGGGGGTAGGACTGCATATGTAGACAATGTGGATGAAGATCATTTATCAATTCCTGAACTTGCAGATTATGCTAAGTCTTTTGGGATTAGTAAGTTAGGAAAAACATATGCAGCTCCATCTCTAGGGGGTGATTTGGTGGAATTGAAAAATGACATGGACATTTGTAGCATGGCATTATTTATGCATGATGGGGACACAATAGATATTTATGTGTGTGATAACACTATTCTGGATGATGTGGGTCCCAGTGAAGGTCAAATTAGTCAATCTTTAAGTCAAGTGGTTGAGTCTTTTAATTCACATGGGGAATCTCTAACTGCACAACCAAAAAAATCAGATCTAGGTTTAGGTTCCTCTTCTTCCTTTCCAGCTACTGAAAGACTTGAAAATGATGGGATTGCAAGGGTCGAACAAGAATGCCAACAAGAAAGTGATGATGATTATTCTTCAATAGATTGGACTGATACTGAAGAAGAAGTTGAGCCAACTATCCAACAAGGAACTGAACCTTCTATTCAACAAGAAGTTGAGCCAACTATCCAACAAGGAACTGAACCTTCTATTCAACAAGAAGTTGAGCCAATTACCCAAGAAAATGCAGAGGAAGACATAGACAGTGATTCTGTCTGTTCTGACCAGTCTATTGACTATGGTAGTGATGTGCATGAGGAGTTGAGAATTGTTAAGGAAGATGTGAGAAAACTTAGAGAAAGTAGGAGGAGAAAGAAGAAGGAAAAACCAAAAGGTTTTTTAGGTGAAGTTGGATTTGATGAAGGGTATGAGGATATTGAAAAAGGGAAAAAGAATTTCAAGGGTAAGCTAACAGAGGATGAGCCATACTATGACAGTTCTGACTGTGATAGTTTTCAAAGTGATGAAGAAGAACCTGTTTCTGATGATGAACTTGAAGGAGGGAGTTTAAGGGGGAGAAAGAAGAGTAATAGGGTGGTATATGATTCTTCTTGTGATATTGTAATATGGCAGTGTGGTTTGATATTTGAAAGTGTAAAGCAATTTAGAGAGGCAGTTACAAAATATGCTATAAAAAAAGGAGTTGAGTTAGATAAGTATGTGAATGAGAGTACTAGAGTGAGAGTGAAGTGTAAAAGTGGTTGTCCATGGCTGTTGTATGCAAGCAAGGAAGGAAGGAGTGAGAACTTTACTATCAAGACATACAATCCAAGGCACAAATGTACCAGGACAACCAATAATATTTTGTGTAATTCAAAGTTCTTATGCAAGTATCTGAAAGATAGGATTATTTCTCAACCTAGTATAAAAGGGTGGGAGATACAAGAATTGGTGAGGAAAGAGTTGAATGTTCATGTAGGCAAGGCAGTTTGTTTAAAAACAAGAAAAATTATTTTAAAGGAAATTATGGGAGATCATGTGGCAGAATTTAACAGAATCCTAGACTACAAGGATATGTTACTCCAAACAAATCCTGGTAGCACTTGTGTTGTGAAGCTTAAAGATTCAGAATCAGGAAGTGGGATGAAAAAATTTCACTCTTTTTATATTTGTTTTGATGCTATGAAAAAGGGTTTTCAACAAGGATGCAGAAGATGTATAGGGCTAGATGGGTGTTTTCTAAAGGGAATTTGCAGGGGTCAACTTTTGGTAGCTGTTGCTAAAGATGCAAACAACCAAATGTATCCAATAGCATGGGCAGTCATTGATACTGAAAGCAAGTTGACATGGAAATGGTTCATGACCATTCTGAAAGATGATCTTAATCTAGGAAATGGTTCCCAGCTAACTATCATTAGTGATATGCAAAAGGTAATTGAATATCTTTCTTTTGTTTATGTTTCATGTAATTGCTAAAATTTAACTTGCTTTTTTTGCTTTGCAACTACAGGGACTAATAGCTGCTGTAGATGAACTATTTCCAGAATGTGAGCACAGAATGTGTGCTAGACACATATTAGCAAATTGGTCACAAAACTTCAGAGGCTTAGAGAGAAGAAAGAAATTTTGGGCTTGTGCTAGATCAACATTTGAGGCACAATTTAAGTACAATATAAATGCCCTGTCCAAGCTGGGAATAGGTATTGTTGAATCCCTTATCAAATACAACAAGGAGACATGGTGTAAAGCTTTTATTCAAACATTTTCAAAGTGTGATAGCATAGATAACAACATGGCAGAGAGTTTCAATTCTTGGATCTTGGGACCTAGGAACAAGACCATTGTAACTATGTTGGAAGAAATTAGAGTTAAGGTGATGAGTAGAGTGAGTAAGTCAAGAGCATTTGCTGAAACATGGACAGATGGAATATCTCCAATGGCAATGATGGTATTCAATACAAATGTAACAAGATCAATGCAGTGCAACATTGAATGGAATGGTGATGTTGGATTTGAAGTGTTAGAAGGGGTATACAAGCATACTGTGAACTTGGGTCAACAAAAATGTAGTTGCAGATCATGGGAATTAAAAGGTATCCCATGTGCACATGGTATAGCAGCAATGAACCACTTGAACATGGATGCATCACAAGCAATATCTAGTTGGTATAGAAAAGACACATATATGAAGACATATTCTCATTTCATTCAACCAGTCCCAAACATGGAAATGTGGCCTGAAAGTAGAAACCCAATGGTTGAACCACCTGAGGCAAGACAAATGCCTGGTAGGCCACCAAAGAACAGAAGAAGAGAAATTGGTGAAGTGAGAAAAGCTGGAAAGTTGCCAAGAATGGGGACAGTAATGACATGTTCACTTTGCAAAGGACCAAATCATAACAAGAGAAATTGTCCAAAAAATCCTAAACCTAAGTCTACACCAACACCCACTCAAGAGGTACATTCATATTAATTTGCTTTTATAAATTATGTTAGATTACTTATTAAATTTAATGTCTTGTTGTGTTCTTTTTCCAATCATATTAGTCCACCACTGGAAAAAAGAGGGGTAGAGGTCATTATGAAAGAACAAGCACCAGTAAGACTGGTACAAGAAGAGGTGCAGGAAGTGGTTACAAGAAGAGGCCTAAAGTTGTTGGACAAGGTGTATTTGTTGCTGATACTGGATATACGTGTATTAATGTAAGTGTCTTATAAACTGTCAAAATTATATTTGTCTTCTAAATGTGAATCCCAAAATAACTATGTAGTTGATATTGCAGCAAGGATTGTCTAGCAGAAAGAGGATTAGTACTGGTGTGGTGAGTTCTGCACATGTGACAGGTGATATTGGTTTTAAACCTACCAAGGGACTGAAGTGGAAAGGCAAACAGGCCATGACTCAAAGAGAACTTCAAGTCGAAAGTGTTATGCGTCGTATTCAAACCAGATCAAAAGCTGATGGCATTCAAACAAGGTCACAAGCCAAAGGAAAATCACTCTCAAAGAAAACTTCTTAGTTGTGTGGTTGTGTGGGTGTCCAACCAAACTTGAAATAGTGTTTTATGTGTTGATGAATCTGTGGTTGTTCAAACAAACTTAAAGTAGTTACTGTTTAGTGTTTTGGTGCTTGTGTGGTTATTCAACTAACCTTAAAGTAGTGATTGTTTTATGTTTTGCTAGTTAACTTAAGTTATTGTGATTGTTGATTGAAACAATGAAACACTATGATGCTTCTTTTTTATGATCAAGAAAGCACTAGTTATGTTATGTTTGTTGCCTTCATGTTATTATTTCATGGTATCATAGTACCCATTACATGTAATTGTATTGATCAGCAAAAACAGCAAAAACATACATTAATAGAACACCAAACCAAACTAATCCACAAAATGAGTACCCTAGAACCAAATGATTTTGCCTTAATAACAATTGCATTAAAAAAAAATTCAACGACACACTAAATAAAAGAACAATATCACATTGCATATCAAACTAATACCCAAAATCAGTTTCAATATCCATTTGCACTTGAGCTGTTCTTCTTGTTTGTTGGTTTTCTTCAACAAACCCAAAATTACAATAATCGCTTCGGTCGGAAATTCAGGATCATACCAATCGAAAAACTTACAAGAATTTCGAAATGAGGACTGCATTTCATAAAATCAAAGTTAAAAAAATGAAATTTTATAATACGAACTTGTCAACTAAAAAGCAAAAAAGGAGTAACAATACATACCCCATAGTGTCTACAACCGAAAATCTACGTCCGGGATTGTCATTTGTCCATGAAATTTTCAGAATCGGAGGAGCCCCACATAAACAAACAAGTCTCCTGTTATTGTTCATGAATTTAGCAATAACAATTAAAACAAAAAAAGTGAGAAAAATCTGAAATTTGAAAAGGGAGAAGGGATAAAGAAGAATAAATAGGTAGAGAATAGAGA
>NC_028648.1:56549174-56564174 GCF_001406875.1 Solanum pennellii | reverse complement strand
ATTTTTTTTCTCATTCAACAAGTTTATTTTGCATAATTTTTGTTTTAATATCTTTTTCATTCAACAAATTTATTTTGCATAATTTTTGTTCTACTTTTTTTCTCTACATTTCCGTCTTGTCATCTTCTATTTTCCCTTCCCTATTATATAATTTATTCTTAAAATGCAAAAAATTAATTAGACTAACTTTGTATTCGAATTTGTGGCCAATTTCTACTTCTATCTACGAAATAAGAAGATACTTATTACTTCATTAGATCCTTAGGATTTGCAATACTTGTGATTTTTCCCATTAGATCATGAATATGTCAAAATTTTAGTAAAAATCTTACATTGATCAAGTAACATAAATAAAATCATTGTTTCAGCTTTCAAATATGCCAAACGACTTAGAAGGACAAGCATATTTATTAGCTTGGATTGTCAAAGGTTGAGTCAAGATTTGAAAAGTGGCTCAAAATTTAGCATGAGTCACTTGCTCAACCAAATGATCGATCTGGGCTTTACGAACCTTGAGCTCCACATCATTTGCCACATTCCTACTCACATAAGCTCTTCGAAGAGCCATATCCTAAAAACACAGGACAAGAGTTAGGAGAGAGACCTTTATAGAGATGAACTCTATGATACGACTTTAGAGTAGTGAAAGAAGTGAAGCTTCCTTATTTCTTTGTAGCCTTCTATTCATAAATGTGGCGTATAATATAAGTTCACGCGCTTCACATTTATGAACAATGTTCTAATCAATGCGGCTTTTCAGGCCTAAGACCTTTTCTAAAACTTTTTGCTCTGAATATCAAGTTTCTTACGATTCAAAGTATACCCTAGACTTGACATGACATATAGGACCTTGAGAGACACTATACAAGTCACTTGTCATGCATACAACACAATAGAATATAGCATAAGAGAGACAATAAAAGTATCATATATGCCGGAATACTAAAAATTTGACTTGATAAGTAAATCTAAACCAAAATAAGAATAGTTGGGATGTAACTCATATACCACGTACAAAGTCTCAAAGGAAAACAACAAAAATCAATAAAAGTTTTCATGTCTTTTCCCTCGCCCTCTGAGTATGAGAACTCAGCAATCCAATAGTAGTAAAAGAGAGATCCAAGCTATCCACAAGCAGGAGACAAGAAGCGTCGAACCCTATACTTTAAAATAATATAGAAACAAGTATGCATTGGTACATGAAATGTAACAAATATGGAGAAATGCATAAGAACATAAACATGATCATAATGAGGACTATAACATGATATGCATGACTACGCTAAAACATAATAAGGAGCCTTTAAAGAGAAATTGTAAATCATGAACAAGGTTACTTTCATAAAAACCTTTGAAAGTAACTTAATTTTTTTAAAAAAATATTTACCATTAATCGACATAGACCATGTGAGCTATAACACTTAAGATGTCCTACTTGCCAAGGTAAGAACCATAAACTTCTAGTTTAGGTGGATCCACTAGCTTGGTCACTTAAGAAATCGTATGAGAGCACGTAGTTAAGAACAAAGAAATTGCTACTAGATACTCGATCTCTACTAATGGGAAGACATCCACCCCAAAGTTCTCTCGGTGCTAAGTAAAATTTTAACAAAATTAATTAAAAACATATTCATACCTTCATACTTGGAAAGACACAATCGAACCACCAATCCAATCATAAGTTATCATCATATATTAGCTCCTTTAAATCATGATTCATATATATGTGAGAAACCCTTTCACAACCATGATTTATTTATATGTGAGAAAAATTTTCATAATTCATTTATATTTATCTCAAAGATCTTTTCATAAAATATGCATAGCTTTTATAAATCATATTTATAAGTTCATAAGCTTTCTTTATAAATTCATCATCATAATCAAGTATCAATATGAAATCAACTGAAAAACATGTAGTTGAATCAAATCGTGCATAATAAAATTGAAAATAATAAATTGAATCATAATTAAAAAAGGACCTATGAAGATTGACATAAATCCTAATTTAATTGGAGATTTGAGAACTTTTAGGACCTAGTGGATGAATGGAATCCATTGGTGAATGCTCACATACCTCAATAATCAAAGACCTTAAAATCAAGGGAGATTGGAGAACTTAAACCCTAAAGTTCTTCCTTGAGTTTGAGAGAGAACGAGAGGGAATGAACTTATATGGATTTTACGAATTTCAGGGAATTGGAGAATTTGGACGGCGTAAGGGTTTAAGTGATGGTATTGATTAAGGAATTATTATTATTTTTGTTTTCAGAGTGCCCACTTGGAATTGAGTTATGGTGTTCCAAGATACCTTTTATTTTTAATCCCTAACCAAAAAGAAATGACTCTTTATTTTGGTCTGCGAACCGGAAATTCAGGTAAGAAATTTTGTTGATCGAGGGGAAGGTATTATGCATCACTCAAGTCCCATCGTTCTAGCACAATCGCTTTTATTGACTTATACTTATTTTAAAATAATTTTGGATATATTATTTTTAGGTTATGACTTGTTTGCATTTTTATTGTTGGACTTTTATTTGGTCTCAAACAGATGCATAACTGCATTCTCAACTATGACATTTGGAGACATAATTGTCTTTATCTCTCAAGTTCCTCCCACCTAATAATTGTCTATAAGTGTTACTTTAAATTAATAAAGTTATTTATATTTTTAAACAAGGTGCGTCACCGCATCCTTAAATTTTTAATGTATCAAAAAAGATGTGTAACCGCATTTTTAATAGAAACAAATATTTATTAATATGCCTAAAACTCATCTACTCATTAAACAAATATTTTTTCTTCATACATAAAACTAAATAATGTAAAATAAATCTAAATGTTGATGATACAATATATAATTTTGCACTGTTTATTTATTCATTAGTCTAGCTATACCTACTTTATCATTATTATTTAAATCAAGACAAGAAAAAATGTTATGACCCATTCATTTAAAGAGATCACAACTAACATTTTCCAAAACTCAATGTACTAACTCTAAATCCTTAATTAATTTTTTATATTCATGAGATTCTACGTGACATTAACTAGAAACTTATTCAAAGTATCAAAATTGTACAACAATAAAATACAGCAAATATATTTAATTTTACATTTTCTTTTAATTGAATTATGAATGAAATAAAACTATATATAAAAAAATCCATAAAATTACATCACATTCCATAGATAAATTAAAAGAAATAAGTTAAAATTGAATATCACAAAGATCTTAACTGAACCTCGATTAGAACACCCACAATTTTTTATATTTTTTGTTGGGTTCTTGAAAGGAAATGAAAATGTTTTTTTTTAATTGTTTGCTGCCTTTTTCTTTTTGCTGATTTTTCTTTTTTTGTTTTATGATTCTTCTCCTCTCTTGCTGAATTTTCTTCCGTGTTTTGCTGAATTTTTTCCTTTTTTTTGTTTGTGTGTGTATATATATATAGTGTGTAGGAGTGTATGTAGGTGTGAGGGTGAGTGGAGAAGATCATGTGAGGGTGTGGGAAGTGATAGTGGGGTAGTGGGGTAGTGGGTAGATGTGATGATAATGGATAATATTCTTATTATATATCAAAATTATTAATAATAAATATTAATTATCTAGAACCAATTAAAAAACTAAATGACTAATTAAAAATATAATTAAGAAAACTAATTTATTTATTACATTTGAATTATAAGCAGATATATTTTTATAGCTTTTCATTTATTTTTTTAAACAATTTAAATAAAACTTACCTTAAAAATGATTCTATTTTTGTTGTTTCCGAATTTATAAAAATAACTTAATAAAAATAAGACAAAATTGAAATATCTAACTTAAACATAAAAGAAATATTTAAGGAATAAAAAAATAGTATAAAACCTTATGTTCGGTCAAAAATTACGTGTCTACAATGGATAGTTTTAGAAACTGAAAGGTGGTTATATGATTTAGAATTAGAGTCAAAACGATATATTATAGGTATTAAGTGCATAGAAAAAGATCCAAATACCCTTGAGAAATAAGTGTCCGAAGATTTACAGTTAGTAGGACTTTCTATGACCCAAACTGATTGATTGTAGTATCAATTTCTGAAACCCAAAAATCTATACAACTTTTACGGGAGCTTTCTATGGTCTGTCATCTGGTCTACGGTCTGTAGGTTGAAAAAATTAACACTATTGATGAACTTCATTCCTCTGTTGTATATATATATATATATATATATATATATATATATATATATACACACACACACACTACTATTAACAAAATGTAAATTGGAAAATTAACTAACTAACAACTTTTACTTCTAACAACTTAACACTAACTAATGCAACTAATTAATGGAACTTCACTATACATAACTAACTAATATACTTCATATTGTCATCACCCCCCTCAAGTTGGAGGTGATGTAATTATAGACAACTTATGTAATAGAGAAGTATGTTTAACCCCAACTGTGAATTAGTGGATATATGATGGAGTGTGATCAAGCCTTGCTGAAGCTTAGTTCTAACAAAATGACAGTCAATCTCGATATGCTTAGTCCTTTCATGAAAAACTGGACTCTTGGCAATGTTAATTGCAGCTTGACTGTCAGAATGAACATATATAGGCAAGGAACATTGCACAACCAATTCACCTGGCAACCTTTCAAGCCATACTAGCTCTCCCACAACTTGTCTCACTGCTCTATATTCAGCTTCAGCAGATGATAAGGACACTGTTGCTTGCTTCTTAGATTTCCAGCTGATAGGGTTGTCTCCCATAAGTATTAGGTAACCACTAACAGACTTTCTTGATTCAGGGCAAGCAGACCAATACTGACAGTGAGATCAGGCTTGTTTGAATGAAAATACCCATGTTTGGATCTTGTTTCAAATATCTGAGTACATGGTAGGCTGCTTTCAATGTGGTTCCCTGGGTGATTACATGAATTGACTCAAATGTTGGACACTATAGACTATGTCCATTCTAGTATTGGTTAGAAAATTGAGCTTGCCAACCAACTTCCTATATTGAGTGGGATCAGTTAAGAGTGTGCCATCTGTGGCTGTTAACTTCTTAGTGCAGTCAAGTGATGATGAAGTGGCTTTGTAACTTAACACATCAAAATCCTTCAGGAGATCAGAAGTGAATTTCCTTTGAGAAATAAGAACACCATCATGTCTGTATAAGATTTCTAGGCCTAAAAACTAGTGCAGTTTACCCAAAACTTTTATCTTGAACTGGTTATGTAGAGAGCACTTTAAATAATGAATTTCAGCAACATCAGTACCAGTCATGATTATATCATCCACATATATAGCAACAAACATCAAAGAGCACCCATTCTTTATATAGAATAATGAATAGTCACTATATGAATGTTGATACCCTCTTGAACACAGACTATTTGTCAGCTTCTCATACCATTGCCTGCTTGCCAATTTTAAGCCATACCAGGATTTCTTTAATCTACACACCATGTTATCACAACCTATTGTAAGACCTTGTGGAGGTATCATGTAGACTTCCTCATATAAATCACCATGTAAGAATGCATTGTTGACATCTAGTTGATACAAATCCCACCTTTCTTAACAGCTCAGGAAATCAGTGCTCTAACAGTAGTCGTTTTCACCACAGGTGAAAAAGTTTCAGTGTAGTCTACCCCATATTGTTATGTATAACCTTTCACTACCAGCATAGCTTTGTATCTTTCCACAATTCCATCAGCCTTATGCTTTATTTTGTACAACCCATTGCATCCAATAACATTCTTTTGATCAGGTAACCTTACCATATCCCAAGTATCATTAGCATACAAAGTTTCAAACTCATGTGTCATGGCTTGCTGCCAGGTAGGATGCAGTATTGCCTCTTCAAAAGAATTAGGTTCACATTCATGTGAAATGGTTGACTACTTGCTGACTATCGGAACAAAGACTAGTGAAACATACATGGTTGTTATGAGACATAAAAAAAGTAAGGGAGTGCAACTTAGGTAGTGTGTAGTTGTATTCTTTTAGGTAACTAGGAGTGTGTATTGTCCTGGAAGTAGTGGTGTAGGTATTAATAAAGTATCATTGATCACAGAAGTATCTATGTGTTGCAGGTTCATGTAGATCAGCATATGATGTTTCATGCATGTTGGTACTATTGGTTACTTGATTGTCAGTGACTTCATATGGTGTAAAATTGTCCAGCCTTTCATCAGTAGCAAAAATGTTTATCTTTTTTACCAGGCATACAAGGCATATTAGCAGGATGAATGAGCATTTGTAAAACAAAATTGAAACTAGAGCCATCAGGGGCAAGAACAAAAGGAAAAATCTTTTCATGATAGGTGACATCTCTAGATATGTGAACTTTCTTGGTAGCTATATTCAAAACCTTGTAACCTTTTGTATTGAATGGGTAGCCAACAAAAACATGAGGTGTGGTTCTTGGTTCAAGTTTATATTTTGGAGTTCTTAAGACAGTTGGAAAACAAAGACAACCAAAACTTCTAAGGTGAGAATATGTAGGTTGTTTATGGTACAATATTTCATATGGAGATTTGTTTTGAAGGAGTTGAGTGGGACACCTATTTATTATGTATGTGGCAGTTAATACACATTCTCCCCAGTATCTCATAGGCAATTTTGATTGAAATAAAAGTGCTCTTGCTGTTTCAAGTAGGTATTTATGTTTCTTTTCCACCACTCTATTTTTTTAGGGTGTATATGGACAAGTTCTTTGGTGTATGATACCTTTTGTTTGAAAGAAACATGTGGCTTCAGCTGAGGTGAACTCTAACCTATTGTCTGATCTTATGGCTTTCAATTTAGTTTAAAATTAGTTTTCTATGAGAGATATGAAGGCTTTGATAGTTTGGAGAGCATTACTTTTGCACCTTAATAACTGTGTCCAAGTGAACCTACTGTAATCATCCACCACAGTGAGAAAATAATGGTAGCCATCGTGAGTAGGTATGTGATATGTTGCCCATAGATCAACATGTAGCAATTCAAAAATTGTGGTGGTGGTGGTGGTGCTTTATGGAAAAGGCATCCTAGTTTGCCTAGCCATAAGGCATATATTGCATGTAAAAGGTTGTTTGGGAGAAAAATTCACATGTATGGCTGATATATTCCTCATCTTTACAAAAGGCACATGACCTAATCTAGCATGCCACAGAAGTTCATCATTATGAGTGTGACTAGAAACATTAGCAAATGAAAGACATTTATCAGTAGAACAAGAAGAAGGAACAACATTACAATCTGCTTTATTTATAGTAGAAATGGGAGATTGTTTTACAAAAGATGCAGTGTGCACTTTAGAGACAAGATGACAATTAGAATGAGGTGAATTTTTCACAGCAAATGGTAAGCAATTGTGACATTTTTAACACAAGAAGTACAAGTCATTCTTGCTTTACCAAGTTCCAGAGGGCTTTTCAGAGAAGGGCCCTGCAGCAAACAAGAAAACTTATCAAAACTGACTACTCCATTGAGTTGTAATGCTAATCAATGAACAGAAGTGAGATTAAATTTGAAGCTAGGTACAAATAATACTTTGCTCAGAGTTAAGGCTAGATTTAAACAAGCATCACCAATTTAAGTCACTTTAACCTTGTAACCATTGGGGAGAGAAATTAAGAAAGGATATGGAAGTGTTTTAATGTTTGTGAGTGTGGCTTTATCATAGTTCATATGATGTGATGATTCTGAATCTATGATCCAAGATCCAACAATCAGTATAACACATTTACAAGAAAGATCACCTATATCAGTGATAGAGGAATAAGTATACCTGCCAAGTTCACAGCTCCACTTAGCATGCTGTTGGAATTATCTGAATTAAAAACTCCATTTCCAGCTTGTATTGTTCCCAAGATGTTGAGTATTTGTTCATACTGGTCTTTGGATAGGTTCAATGGCATCTGCTTCCCCATTTTAGGTTTTTCCTCAGCTTGTTGTGTATTCATATCACGGACACACATATTTGCTGCAGAACTTGTTTTGAAATTTTGGATTAGATGGATATCCATGAAGTTTATAACATCTATCCCTCGTGTGGCCTGATTCCTTACAATAATAGCAAACAAGGGAAGACCTGTTGGTATTGGAATTACCTCTAAACATATTGTTATTGCTTGTATTACCAGAACTAGTTCCAGCTTCTTTAGATGAACTATAATTTGTTCTAAATCCCTTGTAACCTGTATTATTGTTGGTCTGTCCATAGGCATTGAGAGAGGTAGAGTCCAAAGTTGTATGATTATGAGGCTTTACCTCTCTTTGTTTTTCTTCTTGGCATAAAATGGCAAAAGCTTGAGTCATGCTAGGAAGAGTGCTCATCATGAGAATGCTACCTCAACAGTCGTATACATTTCATTCAACCCCATGAGAAAGTATCAGTCTTCTATCTTGTTCAGCCTTGTGCAAGTTTGCTTTACCCCCACATGAACACACACAGGTGCACTGAGAATTGACATCGATGGCGTTCATCTCCTCCCACAACTTTTTCATTGTTGTGTAATACTTGGTGATATCTAGAGTGACTTGGACAAGATCATTGATCTCCTTCTGTAATTGATACAATTTGCATCCATTTGTCTGATCGTATCTTTCCTCTAACTCTGCCAACAACTCCTTGGCATTACTCACGTATTGCAAACTATCAAGCAATTCTGGGGACAAGGAATTTAAGATCCAAGACGTGACCATGTCGTCACATCTCTCCTATTGCATGAAATTAGGATCAGTAAAAACAGGTCTCACGATTGCTCCATTAATAAAGCCTATCTTGCTTTTGACTGAGAGTGCTCTGAGAACAGGCCTTCGCCAAGATCTATAACCAGTACCATCAAAAACTCCAGGCAACAGAGATGATCCTGTATTCTCTGAGGGATGCAAATAAAAAGGACCTAGCAAAGTCCAATCGAAATATAGTTGAACTAGAAGCAGAATCAGTTGTGGATCAGCCATTGTGTTCGAATATTTGTGATGAAATCCAACACGAAAACAACCAGAAAAACTTGTTAATCTCCAAACACGAAATCAAAAACAGAGAATTACAATTCCTCAATCAGAAGAGGAGAGAAAAAAACTCGATAGAAACAGAGAATTCACAACACAATCTCTCAAACATCTTATCGAAATCAACACAGAAAAAATTTTCTGCAAAATGTAGAGGAGAAGCTTACAAAACGATTTTGAAACAAGAAATCAACCATGCTCTTATACCATGACAGAGATAACACCATTTATGAACTTCATTCCTCTGTTAATGGAGATAAACTCAACTAGAGCGTAACTGAATTGAGAGAGAAAACTTGTGTATTGTATTGAATGTGAATTAAGAAGAAATGTTACAATATGAACCTATATATTACTGCAATTAACAGAATGTAAATTGGAAAATTAACTAACTAACAACTTTTACTTCTAATAACTTAACACTAACTAACGCAACTAATTGATGGAACTTCAGTGTACATAACTAACTAATATAGTTCATACTTCATATTCTCATCATAGGCCTCACTCATAGACCTTAAATTATCAAAATCACCTAAGTCCAATCATCAGTCAAAGAGACCTTTATACAACTCATAACCAAAACTATGAATAGTAATCCTTAACCTAGACCATTTGTCCTTCAAAATCTCTAAGTGTGGAATCATCCTATGGATACCACCTACGATCCATAGTCTATTCGACGGCTCATCCTGTCAAGTCTTAACTTATCATCGGAGACTTGACATTTTTGCATAATTCATATCTAGTGTTTATGAGAGGCATCCTAGCTACGGTCTGTAGAAATAACAAAGACTCGTAGGTCGATTCGTAGAACTGAATTTCTGCAACTTCTTCTGATCTTTTCAACCCAAACCGGTTTATGATTTTTGAGATGTTACAATTCTTAAGACTATGACACGATATTTTGTCTTTCAAACTAGGGCCTTTCAAGTTAAAAAAAGTCTTCACGCTCAATTTCAAAATTCTTAAACTATCGCAAGTAAGGCAAAAGTTAGGGCTCTAAAGGCGCCATAGAAAGTTCTTCCTCATAAGTCTTCTTCTCATATATATGTATGTAAGATTTCAATGAAGTAACTTCAAGAATTTTAAAATTGTTAGAAGCAAGTTAAGGCTTTTTATGAAATTATGATCTTACTTTATAAATATCAATTTTCAATGTATTACTTTGGTTTTGAAAGCAGTTATGTTATGATTTACAACCTAAATACAAAATATTTTTAAGGTATGTCTTTTGGGCTTAATCTCATATGTGATATAAATGATAAGAGGTTTATATACCCATGACTCATGAGAATTATATGAATATATGTTATTTTGGGAGGAATATTCAGTATTGAGAGTACGCAGTTTTAAAAATTTTCAATCCCATAACTATGCGCCAATGCAGGATTTATTTTTCACCGCGAGTCGACAGTTGACTTTTAGCCCTTTGAGGCTCATATGTTAGTGGATCCACATAAGATAACGATAAGATTGTATACCCCAATAACTTATAGGACTACTAGATTATAAGTTGGATGTTATGAGCTCAAATGACGTATGTCGATTATAAAAGAACTCCTCGATTATGCACTTTTTTATGATAACTATGCTTTTGAAAGAAGATTTTTAAATTTGATATTCATGTTTGGACTCCGAATGTTTGAACGTAGGTAAGTAAAAGAAATCCATTACTAGCAATGATGAATAGGACTATCATTGTTCGACACAATTACCTACATTATTATATTAAGAAGTACCAAAGGCAAGAGCCTATCACTTAAACTATGTTGCATGCATGCGCTACATTTCTTTCTTGTTAGTTTTAATACATATTTATTTCATGAACGAGAAGAGACACTTCAATATTTCAGCTCATATATCTTCACGCTTATATGTGAAAAGAGGATATCATGTTACTATTGACCAATTTATGTTAGGACCACATTTATTTGATTTCTCTAAAGTAATTTTTCATCATTTTTTGTTATAGTACGTGATGACATTTTGTGCTTTATAGACCTTTATCCGAGAGGTTTAATGTCTTAAAGGTGATTCTAATCAGTTCTGACATAATTTTTTTTCATCGAAATGCGAGGTTAAATGCTTTTATGTTAATGTTTACACTAGAAATGACATCAAGACTTATAATGCTTTTGCTAAATTATAGTCTTCATTGATATTTCTTTGAGTTCCACTTTTAGAAACTTAATGCTAGTAACAAGTTTTCCTTCCTATTAAACCTCTATGTACTATTCATAGTTCGTTTAAGAGGTTTTGTTATTGAACCTTGTTTTAATTATTTTTTTTGGTGATATATTCTAATGGTACATTGTCATTTCCACTATGAGTACTCAAGTATCAATCGATACTCTTCGTTATGAAAACGTGAGACCATAAGTTATTATACTTGTGATAACTGTTAAGAAGATTGCTACAAGTAGTAAGAGTAACCTTAACTACGTTTGAGTGCTTAGCAGATTTTTTCGTGATATGACAGACAATGATTTTCCTCGATATTTATCTAATCTTATCTTTATACTAGGGCTGGCAAAGGGGCGGGGAAGGGGACTGGGGGACGGGACGAAGGGGGACGGGACGGGACGGGGGACGGGGAGAGGGGATTTGACACGGGACCGGGATTGGGGGGACAAAAATAGGTCCCATCCCGTCCCACTATATATACGGGATGGGATGAGATTTGGGGGGACGGGACGGGACGGCATGGGACGGGGGATTTTTTTTTTAAAAAAATATTTATTTATTTTATTGAAATTATATGTCTTTAGCTAATAAATTTTAAATTTGATTTTTGATTTTTGATTTTCAAATATCAAAATAAATTTTCAAATTTAAAGTTTCAATTTTCAAATTTTAAGATTCATGTTTCAAATTTCAAGTTTCAACTTTAAAGTTTTAAATTTCAAATTTGAAAAGTTTAAATTTGTAATTTAAATATTTTAAAGTAATGTAAATTTTAAACTTTAAATTAAGTATTTTAAAATTAGTTTAGTACTTTAGTATATATTTAATTATATATATTAAAATTAAAATGCAAAACAATAATTGTATAAAAAAAAACTTGAACAAAAGTTAAAACCTTCAAATTTATTCAATAGAACTTAGAAGTTACAACTTACAATTAACAAATATTAGTGGAGTAACTAATCTACGCAGCCACCTTCTAGGAAGGGTTCTGTTTCAATAAGTTCTCATACGTAAAACTAATATTTGTTACAGATATTAGAAGAGTAACTAATTTTACGCAGCCACCTTCTAGGAAGGGTTCTGTTTCAATTAGTTCTCGAATGTAATCTAAAACTATCTGTTTTCTCCTTTAAAATTTAATTCTAATTGTCACATCATATCGATGGTGATATCCTCCGGTGTTGGCAAACTTGTTAGAAATTTTTGTGCCTCTAATTCATCATCACTGCATTCAATTTGTGTTTTGATCCAACTTGCTTGTTTTTTACTTAACTTTGGCAAATTGTTATTCCTCCTTTCGGCATTGGACCAGTCTCTAAATAAAACTGTTGTTTCCAAACTGTCTTCCGCCAATGAATGTCTATGATCACCAATTTGAAACCTTGCCGCACTGAAA
Organism: Solanum pennellii; assembly: GCF_001406875.1. NCBI lineage: Eukaryota > Viridiplantae > Streptophyta > Magnoliopsida > Solanales > Solanaceae > Solanum > Solanum pennellii. The sequence continues at coordinate 56,551,585 of NC_028648.1, read as the reverse complement.
GCAGCCTCCGATGCAACTGATGAAGCTTGAATAGCTAGAACATCACGAACCATTTTGCTCAAAGTTGGAAATGCATCGCTTCGCCTACTCCACCATCCTAATAAATCTTCATTGCCATCTTTGATTTCCAATACTTCTAAAGATTGATTAAGATATTCTTCAAAATCATCACGGTTAGTAGAATTAAGACTAAGAAAAACGAATCAATCTCAACATTAGAAGTTTGACCAACTTCTCCTTGAAAATTTTCAATAGTTCTATATTTTTCATACAAAAATTTTGCTTCTACTTTTATGCTAAACTTACACGCTTGACAATTTGGAATTTCTTCCGGTAAAATTTCTAAAGTTTCATAAAAAGTGTCAACAAGGCCTTGCACACCTTGTAATTTATAAGCAGGATGAAGTAAAGTAGCCGTTAAAAAAACTTGAGGAATAGGAAAAAAATATTTTTTAAAATTTTCAATCATACCTTCAATTGCAACTCTAAATTTATCTATTTTTTTATATTTACAAAATTGAATTGAAAGAGCACAAATATTTATTAATAAGGATGAAATAGTAGGATAATAAATTCCCAAAAATATGGTAGTAGCATCATAAAAAAGTCTTAAAAATTGTAATAGTTCATTAGTTTCTTCCCAATCTTCATCACAAATTCTATCTAATGGGTCAGCATTATGAGCATTAAAAATCATTTGTATGGGTCTTCTATATTTATAAGCAACCGAAAGCATTTCATAAAGAGAATTTCACCTTGTTTTAATATGTTTTGGAATTTTTCTAGGTGACAATTCACATAGTAATAACGCTCATTAAATTCCCTAATTCTAGCAGCATTGTTTGTATGAAAAATCCAGGTAACAGCATATTCAACTTTTACGCTACCACAATCAAATAATGAAATACCATCTTGTACAACTAAATTTAATATATGTGCAACACATCTAACATGAAAAACATTATTGTCAATTGGACATAATCTAACTTTTAACATTTTAGCAGCGTTTGTATTATTAGATGCATTATTTAATGCGACAGCCATTATTTTATCTATAATTATGTAATAATCTAAAACACTTAAAATATTTGAAGCTAAATATGCACCGGTTTTTTTCTCTATACATAGTTTATAACTTATAATTCTTTTTTGCAAATTCCAATTATGATCAATCCAATGTGCAGTAATAGTTAAATAATCATTTCCATTAACACTATGACCCATGTCCGAAGTTATAACACTCTACTATCTAATATAATAAATAGACAACGAAGAAATTGACAATGTTTACCTTGATATTCAAAAACATCAGATTTAATAGTATTTCTTGAAAAACCTCTATAATCCAGATTATAAGTTTGTTGAATATATTCAACAAAACCGGGATTTGAAGGAAAACTATAAGGCAAACCACAAACAGAAACCATTTTAGCTAAATTTTCCCGATCTAATCCTTATTATATTTACTTTGTGTTATTGGACCAGCGGGGTTAAAAGGATCTAATGTTCCTTGAACCATGTTAGAAGCCCCTATCGATGCATTACCGGTAATATCTAATTCATTAATTGAAATTCTTTTTTTTCTATTGGCTAATGCTTTAGCTTCTTTATATTGAATCGGCACACAAGATAACAAATGTCTATTTAATCCCCCGTTCCACCTTGACCCCCACCTTGTTTATGTTTAAAAGGTTGCTTACACTTATTACAAATAGCAACACTATTTTCTTTATCAAAAGTCATAAATTGCCACACAATAGAAGTTTTAGGTCGTTGATACTTCACCTTCTCCCTTGTGGGAGGTATAAGGGGTGGATGTCCAAAATGGTATAAGGGGTGGATGTCCAAAATTTTGCTCCGGTAAATTGATAGTCTCATTTGGAACTTCTGTCACCGGGCTAGTAGGTGTTTCTTCTAACTCCTCTTATTCCAAATCAGCTTCTACTTCTTCATCTGAATTTTCATCAACATTAGGATTAATATTACCATAACATCGTTCTAAACTTTCGTGATCGAGTTGAACATTTGAATCAATATCATAAGGAGAATCATCAACATAAGTAGAATCATTTGTGTTAAGTCTAACTCTACTCGTTGATTTAAATGAAGTACCACCACTTTTACTACTCTTTTTTTCTTTACTATTTTTTTTTACCAAAATTAAATAATTTAAAAAGTCTACTTTCTTCGTTATCTTGTGCTTTCTCTTTTTCTTTACCACTATTTTTTTTGCTAGAACTCATACTTAATTATATATGTATATAAAGTGTAATATAAAAATAATAATAACACAAAAGTAAAGACGAAAAATAAAATATAAATATTATGAAACGAATGTACCAAACGTCTGCGTTAATAGCAGACGTTAAACCGATTGTTGAAGCTTGTGATTTTTTGTAACTTGTAATTTG